>NC_022012.1:37319731-37334825 GCF_000317375.1 Microtus ochrogaster
CTCTCTCTCTCTCTCTCTCTCTCTCTCTCTCTCTCTCTCTCTCTCTCTCTTTCTCTCTCTCTCTTTCTTTCTCAAGGATCACGATAAGCAACAGAATAGACAATAAGCATTAGAAAGGAATAGGAACCGGAAGTAGACATCAGTAGCTTGGAACATTGTCCAAACATTTGAGTATCAGGTTTGAATGGAAAAGGAGGGGTCTGTTGTGAGAGCAGAGTTGGGAAGGAGACTGCACAGCCCATCTGATTACTCAGGGAAGATGAAGGGAAAACACCTTGGGAGTATGAATCAGCTCTTTCAACTGTTCCCCACCACCACCAAGGATGACTGTATCTTTATTAAGTTTCACCAAAGAGCAGATCTGGTGGGGAGTCTGGACTGAGTCAAAGGGGGAGAGAGAAAGCATGTGGAATGAGCTCCACCTTTACAGCCACATGAATGCAATTCCTCATAGTCTTTGATCAAGAAATTCAAGAGACCTCTTCCCTGCTGTGTGTGAGTCCTCTGGGAGCCTCTGCCAGTCAGGAGGATGGGAGATCCGTCTTCACTGGGAGATTCTTTTCCCCCTGTAATAAATAATAGTGCTAAATTGCAAGTGTGTGTGTGTGTGTGTGTGTGGGGAGAATCAGGACCCAGCTCCTCAATCCTGCTATTGTGTTCACGAGCTGGGTAATTAGTGTCTGATAGTTTTAAACAGATGGGTCTCTCTGGCAGCAAGGATTACGGCTTGAAATCAATCCTGAACAAATATTATATTAATTTCTCAACTCCCTCTCTCTCTGCGGACAAAATGCGTTCTTTGCCTGCGAACGCTGTAGTGACGAGAACATTAATATTAGATCAGTTAGAGATGAAACGGAAATGGTAGAGGAGAAAGAAGGGATGGGGACTTACCAGGAGCTGAGGGGAAGAGGCAGGCTGCTAAAAGTTTCATGGGGCTAGAAGCAGGCAGGGGAATTCTGAGAGCAGCCTGGGCTGGTGGGGCCAGTGTGTGTGTGTGTGTGGGGGGGGGGTTGCTCTTCAGGGTCCTCACGCTCTCCAACTGTTCTGGTTCAGCTTGACATTGGCACATTGGCTCCTGCTTTGACAACACGGAGGACTTGTCAGGCTGACTGGGTAGCCTCTGATGTTTGTTTGGTCTGTGAGAAGAGACCAGTTCCACATAAATAGGTCTGCAGGGGGCCTGGCTAGACTTCTGACTTTCCAATCAAACCCGGCAATCTACAATTCAAAAACAAACCCGGCTGCCTGGAGCGAGCCTGCAGCTCCCCCCCTCCCCCCACTTCCCCTACTTTCACCACCTGGGTAGCCTTTCTCCGACCTAGACAGTTTAAAGAGAAAACCTGCTACCTGCAGCCCCACCCCCACTTAAAGCTGAATGATGAACCTCTTTCTCCCTGCCTTAGGTGAGCCCTAAGCCGGGAAAGGTTTGAACGTATGGGCTGCTCTCCAGAAGGAACGCTAATGTCGTTCTCGCCCATTTCTCTTTAGCTTCGCGGGCTCCTCTTTTCATCTTTCATCCGGCCTTACCGTGCTCGGCTCAGGCTAACATTAAAACACAGCATTAAGCAGCAACCGTGCCATTATGAAAAGGGCACAGACCTCGGGGTGATTCTGCTCTGTTGATGAGTCAGCATCTGTGTACCTCAGTTTCCCCATTGGCAGGAAAAAGGAAAGTGGGGTTAGGAAGATCTGTTATGGCAAGAGCTCCAAGGCCAAGTGGAGTCACGAGAAAGGTGCTCCCGCCTTCTAACTAACACTGACCCCCAGGATGGGGAATGGAGGCGAGAGAATCCTCCTGCAGGTGAATGCAGAGCCTGGAGGGGTGGATGCAAACAATATTGATTTGGAGTGTCACAGGGGAGTCTGCCGTAGTTGCAGTGATGTCATCTTGTGAACAAAGGAGCTTTGAGGACAGGCCACTTGGGGACACAGGATAATGTAACAAGGCTGAAGACCCATGAACAGCTGTTGGGAGTGTGTGCCTTACCTGACTCGCACACTGACATAATAGCCTGCAGTAATTTCAGGCATGCTGGCAGAATGCATGGGCCTCCTGGGTCCAGGACAAAGCACGTTATTACGCAGAAAAGGAAGCAGCCAGAGGTTTAAGGTTAAAATAGCTCCCCTGCCCCACTTCCAACAGTGGGCCTGGAAGATGGTCAGGGCGCAGGTGCATGATAGATGCCCACGTGGTGGGGCGTGCTCCCGGAGAAAACATCAGGGAACCTAAATCTCTTCTGAGGGAAAGAAGCCTGGTCTGCCTATTACCCCTTGCCCCAGAAAGAGTTGTTTTTAATGCTAGGCACTTAGCTTCTTCGCCTTTGCTTTGGAGACACATTGCCGTTTGTCTCCCAAGGCTGCTGGCTGTACAAACATCCTTGAGGGGATAGTTCCCAACAATTAATTAGCAGACTGCACAAATGCAAGAGGCCTGGGGAAAATTCCCTCCCAAGGGAAGGCTGTCTCTAGAGGAGGGCGGAAAGCTTTCAGAACCGGAGAGCCAATTTGTGACTTTAGCTGGGAACCACAGGAGATGCGCACACACACACACACACACACACACACACACACACACACACACACACACACACACACACACACACACACACACACACACACACACACACACACACACACTACCACCCGGCCCCATCTTAGGGAAAGGTCTTCACCACCTACTATGGCCTAGAACAATCTGGCATTGAACGATTGATGGGCATCACCGGGAAGCCACTAGAAATATAAATTGTCGGGCTTGGCACAGTGAGCGTCAGAAATTCTGGAGGTGAGGGGTGTCCCGTCCTTATTGATTGCTAATGCTCATTCCATTGAGACTCCAGACTAGATCTTCTGATCTTGTTCTTGCTAGCCACTCCTCTGTATATCTCAACAGTGGTCTGTCGGATCTTCAAAAGTGGGGGATTCTTTGTCACTTAAGGTCTTTGCCAACTCCGTTGTTCCCTTTGCCTAGAACACTGCTCCTCCCCAAAAGTTCTCATGGATAAGTCCCACTTATTCTTATTTTCTGGAGCAGTCACCTCCTCCTCCAGGGAGTTTGCTCTGAACCCCACTCCTAAGTCTCTGCAATTTCTCTTCCATTAGTGATCTATTTATTTATTTATTTGTCTGTTTGTGTGCATGCAGGTGCACATGTGTGTGCTTGTAGGGCAAGTTTGTGTGCATGCCTTCAGGTGAGTGTGTGTGCGTGCCTGCAGGTGCATGTGTACATGCGTGTATCCAGGTATACATGGTGTATGTGCAGGCAGGTGCACACCTGTGTGTGCATGTGTACACACAGCATAAGCACGGAAGTCAAGGGGAAACCTTCGGGGTGGTATTGTTGCCTAGGTGTCATCCATCTTGATTTTTGAGACAGGTCTTTCCTTGGCTTGAAGCTCAATGGTTAGCCTAGGCTGGCTGGCCAGTAAGCTTCAGAGATCTGCTTGCCGCTGCCTCCCCAGTGCTGGGATTGCAAGCATAGGCCACCACACCTGTCTTTTTTATGTGGGCTCTGGGATTTGAACTCAGGTCATCTTGCTTGTGCAGCAAGCACTTTACTAACTGAGCCATCTCCTCAGCCCCTTCACTTATGCTTTGATAACTGCTCTTACTCCTTATAAAATGACCCCCTATTGACATTTTTCTGTGGGTTTAGTGGCTGCACACGAATCTACTGATTACTGACTACTGTCTGTGGCCCCGCAGCCCCACAGTCAACACCCAACCAGCCACTCAGGCCTCGGGCTGAAGGGCCTTTTGGTCCCTCAGTCCTGACTCTGCCAAGGATGAGATAAAGGTTAAAACTAAATCTCTACTGTTGTGTTTACCAACGAAGACTTGGAAGTCAGGTGTGGGGGTGAAAACCTGCTAGATCAGAGAGGCCTGGAAGCAACCAACTGGCCTTGTATTTTGGCCAGAGACCCAGCAAGAGATGTGTCTCTTCATCCCTCCCAAAACCAAAAGTCTAAACCAAATTCAACTCGCCCCCTTTCCTTCCTGTGCATCTTCTCTATCCAAATTGCTGGCTTCTCTATGGCCAAATTCTGGCCAGCTAGCCTCTAGCTTCACCCCTGATTCAAGGTAAACTTTATTTAACAGTCTCAGAGTGTCACAGCATAATCAAAACCCCCACAACACACCATCTTTGTCCCCATTACCTAGTTTTCATCCCCTAAAGCCCCATCTCATAAAACCATGGTTTTGGGGGTTAGATGTGGGATTGGGAACAAGCATCAGACCTAAGCATTCTATTCCGACCCCGCTCCAGTTCACATCCCTCTCATATGCAAAGCCATTTATTCCTTCCCATAAATCTTAACTCATCCCAGCTTCGACTCCAAAGTCTGAAACCCAGAGTCACATCTAAATACCATCTAAATCAGATATGGATGAGACTCGAGGTATGATTCATCCTGAGGCAAATTGCTCTCCAGCTGTGAACTTGTGAAATCAAACAGTACTTGCTTCCAAAATTCGATGGTGGAGTAGGCATAGGATGGCTGTTTTCCTTCCAAGAGGGATAAATAGGAAAGAAAGAGGTCACAGGTCCCAAGTCAGTCTGAACCCCATGCAGGGTATACAAAAGTAAATCTTTCAGCTCTCTCTGGCTTGATGGCCTATCTTCCACAGTTTGGGACATGTAGACCCTGGGTGGTCTTACTCTGTGGCCTTGCTGGTGAATTTAAGCATGTGGTTCACATCCTCTGTGAGCTGGCGGAGATGGCAAGGCATAGGTGCCTGCCAGAGGGGTAGCCACCATGTCTACACCGCTGCTGGGCCTGCTGGAGCCACTTAGGACAGCCAAGGGATGTGGAGAATGCTCCAGGGCAGGAAGCATTTGGTCCCCTTAGCTATCTATGGCTCCTCCTTTGACACCAATGTGCACAGGCCTAACTCCTGTGATAGGAGAAACCACTCCAATGACCTCCAAAATACCTTCAAGGTCATTCCTCAGTGGTTGTGACAAGCAACACCTGTATAGTGTCTATTATTCTCATGGAGTGGACCCTCGGCCACACCCTGAGTGTTTCCCTTTGATCTGCTTTCTTATTTTATTTCATTTTTTAACAACACAGGCTGAATCCTCAAGTCCTGCTTCCCTTTTGATTAGAAATTCCATCTTTAAATCATTTCTCTTGTCTCACATTCTGTCACAGGCGGTCAAGAGAATTCAAGCCGTGGCTTCAATACTTTGCTTAGAAATTCCTTCAGCCAAACACGCTATTTCATAGCTCACAGGTTCTACCTTCTGCAAAACACGAGGATGCGAACACAATTCAGACAAGTTCTTTGCCATTTTATTACAAGAATTGCATTTCCTCTAGTGTCCGCGGACACATTTCTTATTTCTAAGACCTTGGCAGAATGGCCCTTACTGTCCATGTTTCTCTAAACATTCTCTCCATGACCACTTAGCTATTCTCTGGGAAGACTGACATTTCCTCTAGAGCTTGCCTCTTCTCTGAGCCCCCTTGATGACTGTGCATTGTGATATTTCCATGGCAATGTGGGCTTTGGCTGGCAAGTGCCTCAAAACCCTTCTTCTTTTCTACCTGCCACCAAATCCCCAAGCTGCTTCTATAGCTTTAGGTATTTGATACAACCTCAATCCCACTGCTAGGTACCCATTTTTTGTTCTAGTCTCCTGAGGCTGCTATCCCAAATGCCACAGACTGGGTGACTTCCAACAGCATGAATGCATTGTTATTGCATTGCTCGTCATTGCATAGATTGGGAAACCTAAGGTCAAGATGCTGTAAAATCCAGCGTTTGGTGGGAGCTGCTGCCTGGTTCCATGTTCTTTTTCTCACTGTGTGTCGTTTCCCTCCCCCACCTCCACCCCCGTTTCCCCACATCCCAGGACAGAAAAGGGAAAGAAGCACTCCCGGGTCTCTTCCATTCTTCCATTCACAAGGATGCTAATCCCATTCTGGTGCAGTAACCACCTCTCAAAGGCTCATTCTCTTAATCTCATGACTTGGGGGCAGAGATTTAACATGTGAGTGCTGTGGTGGATGTGAAGTTAGATGAAACCCCACTGGATTCTGTCTGCACCTAGGAGCAAGCAGGGGCCATACTTGTCACCCACCCCCATGCTCCTGGCACCAAAGAGGTGTTCGGTTGGTACTTGTTGCAAAAACTAATTTTTCATTTAATTCCAAGCCAGTTGGGATGGAGGCCATGGAAGATGCCACCGGTGGGGTAGGGTTCCATTCAGGAACCCTGAACCTTCTATATAGACACACTGAGGAAATTTGAAGGCCTTGCCCTACTGTAATCCAAGGGATTGTCTAAGGGAAAAGAGCAAAGACCTTAACCTCCAATCCTTTGGGAACATGCTGTGTATGTCAGCCTGTCTCCTGGGGCTATGGGTCACGGTTCTATGGGTAGGAAGTACTGCCTAGATTCTAGAAGACCAGGAAAAGAAAGAGAAGAGAGGAAAGTAATTCTTTCTTCCTAAACTGATCGTGTGGCATGGGGACTTTACACGCTTGTCTCATTTAAGCATTACTTAACAACCTCATATGACAGTCAATCCCTCCTCTTCTTACAAATGAGAATGGAAGCCCAGAAGGGACAAGACAGCTTCAAGAGCACAGAGCTTTGACATGGCAAAACCACTGCTGTAGACGGTTCTATCCAGCATCGGGCTCTCTGACTCTGGCTATGCGTCCAACGAGGAGCTGTCAGAAGCTAAAGGTTTTGCTGTGCCAGCATTAGTGGATGAGTGAGAAGACTCATGACAGAAGCTACTAAATAAATGAAGGCATCAAAGATTCCACCAAGCAACCCACCCTCTCATCCTCCTCTGTGTGTAGAAGGGAAGTGAGACTGGATTTTATGATTTCAACATCCCTCCAAGATCTGCCATGCCCTCAAGCCCTGTGGGCTGCTTCCTACTAATCCTGATCAGACTAGAGCTGAGCCAGGCTCATCCTTTATTGGCCATTTCTGCAGCTTCCTTCTTCATGTATAAAGCAAAGAGAGGGAGTGAAGTTAGCTGGGTAAGGAACTTGAGAAAGATGGGCACCCTTCACCCCATCTCCATTAGTAAATGTAGCCTGTTAGATTCAACTGTGACTACACAGTGGGATTACTTGGAAAATATGAGCTCGATTTGAAGAATGCTGATGACCAAGTCTACTTACTAAGATGCTGATTAATTGACTTGGGCATTGGCATTTTGAAGAAGAATCTTGAAACCCTTCCAAATTGCATGGTCTTTTTTTTTTTTTTTTTTTTTTTTTTTTTTTTTTTTTTTTTTTTTTTTGAGACAGGGTTTCTCTGTCTAATAGCCCTCGCTGTCCTGGAACTAGCTCTGTAGACCATACTTGCCTTGAACTCACAGAGATCTGCCTGTCTCTACCTCCCAAGTGCTGGGATTAAAGGCATGTACCACCATCACCCAACAACATTACGATTCTTAAAAAGAATGTATGCATGTGCTCATTTATGTGTGCATGTGGAAGCCAGAGGTTGATGCCAAGTGTCCACATTTTTAAAAAATTATTTTGGATTGTATGTGTAAACCCACAGCATGTTTGTGGCTATCAGAGGATAACCTACAGGAGCTGATTCCCTCCTTCCATCATAAAAGATCCTGGGGACTGAACTCAGGTCACCAGGCTTGGCAGCAAGTTCCTTTGCCCACTGAGAAGACAAGGTCTCTATTGTGTCTGGAGCTCAGCGAGTTGGCTAGACTGGCTGGCCAGCAAGCTCCAGGGATCTTTTTGTGTCTGCCTCTAGGCTGAGGGTATAGGCACACACTGCCTGTGCTTGATTTTCTGTGGGTTCTGGGTTCTCAGAGCCTCATGTTTATCTAGTAAGCACTGTGTTTCCCAGAATTCTCATTTTTGTCTGTCTTCCCAAAGGCCAAGTTTTATGTGATTCTAGAGTAATGGTTAAGAAAGACAGGTGTAAAGGAAGGTGACATCTAGGTAGGCAACATGCCACCCACCAACCAGGTCTAGGGAAGCTAGGGTCCCAAGGTTGCAGACACAGCAGGACAAGGGTGTGAGCTACTCACAGCAAGGAAAGGCCATCTGGTTGGACCTGAACATCCTGGAGACAGCTGTCGGGCAGGCAGTCTTGCAGTGCTGATCCCTTCACTGGGCTATCAGAGTGAGGCTGAGAGCTGGTGCCAGTGGAGCCAGGGTCCCTTGAGAACATCTGTTACGTGAGGCCCTCTCTATAGCACTGGCTAACAGGCTACGCTGGTCCATGCAGCTGGGACACAAAAGACCTACAATCTCTAGCCACAGCTGCCCAGAGTACGTTGGTGGGAGAGGGCAAACTAAATCCCTGTTTTCGCTCCTTCCCCCCAAATGGAGCTCACATAAAGCCTTTAAACCATCGGCTTTTATCTGTTTTTAGTGTCCAATTTAGGGCTTTGCAGGGGCTCCCTCCAGGGCTCTCTCAATGGATTTATATCACAGCCAGATAGCATCTTCGAAAGCTCATCTGAGCTGGAAAATAGAGAAACATCCTTCTCCATTGTCAAGTGACAAGTGATGGCGCCCAGGCTGCTAGGGAGAGTGCATAGGAGATCCACTCTGGATGCTCTGCCTGGGGTGGGCCTTGCTCAAGGAGGGGCAGCTGGGCAAGAAAGGAGGGAAACTCTCTTAGCAGGAGCCGAACCTCCTTTCCTTTTTGGGGTATAGATTTTCCAATCCTGAAAGCCTTGAAACAAAGAATTCACTGTCCTCTGAGCTTGTCACCTGTGGGCAAGAAGATGTCAGCTCCGTGGCCAACCACCAGGTGCCATTTGCAAAGACATGTGCAGGGAGAAGGGGCGGGGGTGGGCAGTGAAGATGCCTGCTTAGGCTTGCCTGGCAGGAAGCAACAGCTCTCCGCTGTATTGCTAAGCTGACTTCTTTAGCTTCCTGCAGGAGCTGCATTAACTTATTCTCTGCCCAGTGTTTCTGGGTAGAGCATTTGTGGGCTCTCTCTTTCCATACACATTTGTTGAGCATCTACTATGTTCCAGGCAGTGTCAAGGATGGGGTTCCTGTCTTCAAGTTGAACATGATGAGTATGTGGGGGGGGGGGCAAGGAGGTGATGTCGCAGCAGCCGTCAAAGGGGACACAAACACCTAAAACAGGTGGTCAGAGCCCGAGCAGGGCAGAGCCTGGTTTGTGGGTTCAGGGGTCTCCCCAGAGTGACTGCCCAGGAACTGTAAAGCATCCCCAGCAGGAACACACAGCAGAAGCTTTACCTGAGACTGGGGTCTTGATGAGAATTTGTAGGATTCCCAGGACATTCCTGGTTTATTCTTGTTGTCCTGGCAACATTTTCATTCTGAAAATGTCAGAGTTGAGCTGACAAACAGGTGCAAATCAGAACCATTTCTGAAAACCTATCCATGCTGTATTCACAGGATGCACATCATCCAGGCTGAGACTATTTTGTGGATTCGGCATACCTGGTAGGTGTCTGTGGTGTGTGTGTGTGTGTATGTGTGGAGTATGTGGTAAGTGTGTATATGGTGTGGTGGTATGTTGTGTGTATGTGTGCTGTATGTGGTGTGAATGTAGTATTGTAGTATGTGTATATATACATGTGTATGATGTATGTGTATGCATGTGGAGGTGGGTTTGTGCCGTGTGTGTGTGTATATGTATATGGTTTGTGTAGTATGTTGTATGCATGTGTTCATGATGTTGCGTGTATTTGTGTGTGTAAATGATGTGTGTATATATGTATGCGTGTGGAGCATGGTGTGTGTGTGTGAATAGTGTGTGGTATGTACGTGCACATACGTGTCTCTATGCTGTGTGAGTACACGCATGTGTGGTGAAGGAGCGTTAGGCAGAATGTATGCAGAATTATAAAAGTGACTTTGCAGTTGGAAATAGTGATCATAAATATGAGAAAATTCATGAAATCTTGTCTGACTTTTCCAGTTCACTAAACTGAAGAACAGAAAGAAAAGAGAGGAAGAAAACGGAGAGGAGAACAGTGGAGGGTGTCTAGTGAGAGCCACATGTCCTGCCACGTGTGTTACACCCGGGCTCTGGCTCATTCTCGCAGCAGATCTGGGAAGTGTACACAGCATACACGTTTTCCAATGAGGAATCTGAGGCTTGGGAGATCCCATGACTGTGTGGCGCACAGGATAAGCAGCCGATCTGGCTCCAGATCAGACATCACACAGAGGAGCATGACTTAGGCAATCCTGGTCAAGGCTGTGCTGGCTCCAGCTGTTTCCTCTCCCAGTCTTGTCACAGTGCTCGGTTCTCAGGGGCCTCTCACGGTCCTCTGGGAATCTCATTTCCTGAAAATGAATGTCATGTAGAATCCATCTTAGCCTCCAACCCACTGTCCTTCCAGATAGCATCCTGGGAGCCTGCGTGACAGAGGAGGAGACATTTGGAGCAAGGAAGAGGCTAGGGACATGAGGGGCTGCCTTCTAGGTCACACCAACAATGTGTTCTTGCTCCTGGGGCTCATGAATGAAGATGAACAATGAATGGCTGTCAGAATCCTTCTGGCTTTGGTGGGACCATCATCCCAGGGTTGGGGTCCCTATTCATTCTGATTCTGGTGATGGAATGGGGGAACTGGCATCTTTAGACTCCTCTGCCTTTTCACTGCAAGCTCTAGATTCTGCAAGATCTGTCAAGCAGGCTCCCTGGCTACAGCTTCATCAGAAGACCCCCATCCCCCTGTCTGGAAGCTGAAAGACAAAGTAAAGGGGGGCATGAAGGTCACTTATGCATTATGAGGACACCTGGAGTGTGTACTAAACGAGCTGCTCTCTGGACATTGCTTAGCTCTGGATCTCAGGACGGTCAGGGGTGGGAGGCTGGCTGAAATCCTGGAGAAAGCATCTTTCTAGACCAGAGCCAGGGAGGAAGCCATGGGTGTTTGTTTCAGAAGGGTGAACAAGTTGTCCTGCTGGGACTTGCTTCTGCTAAGTCCCACTGGCATGCATCCTCTTGGCTGGCATCATTTCCTGACGTCAGACCCCTGCTCTGCCCCCTTCAGTGACAGTTCTCTGGCTGCAGGCATCAGAACACCTGCCTCGTCCTTCCCCAGCAGGGCTCAGGGCTTCCTGCTTGTTAACCAGGGGCCCAGATGGGGATGATGAAGATGGGAGATCACCAATAGACCCAGACTTCCTGCTCAAGGGGTGGCTGTGAGGTGTGCTATACCTGAGCACTTCCTTGCCTCTGCCAGATAAAAAAGCTGGTCTGCTGTGTGCACCAGGTGGGGCTCCTCCTAAGTGTTCCTAAATGGGACTGTGACCCAGACTGATGGAAGCATGCTGCCCACATCCCTGAGGATCTGCCGCTATTAGCAGGACAAAGGGATTCTGAATCTGTCTTTACACCTCCTTGCTGCCTCTAGTCAACGGTGTTTGCATTCTCAGAATGCCCTTTCCAAAGCAGGGTTGTCCAACTCTACCCTCCAAAATTTTACATATTTCTTGGTGATTGTGATGTTCCTTGTTGTGACTTCATTTTCTGTCCAGGTCATGTTCTGTAAGTGCTCCCCAGCATCAGAGAGTTTGCCCCAAAGCATCTGGGTCAGCTCAGGCCTGGAAATGGGGTTCCTGCAGTGCGCCATTTACGTCAGTGGAAAAGAAGCAGCTGGATGTATCTGGACCCTCAGTGCTGTTTCCACAGTGTAGCCTGATGCCGGCGATCTGCATGAGATGGATCCGCGTACACCCCGCAGATGAGGGAACCTAGGAGCATGAAGGGGAAGTGAGGAGTGAGGCACAGAGAAGGGCACAGGCCATGGAGAGTGGGCAGTCAAGTGTCCCTCCTTCTCAACGTGGGTTCTGCGGCCAGCCTGGGAGGAGGGTCTGAACCGTAGGACGGTTCCAGAATGGAGGGGACTGTTGCCGTGTAAGCTAGCCAGGACTGCGGGACAGGGATGTCCAGTGGAGAGGGGCCCGCATCCAGCCTGCTGCTCGATACGGAGGGGAAGTGTGGAACTCTCTGCAGGTCTCATCACCCGCATGCTGAGAAGGGAGCAGGGAGACCCCAAGCCTGAAGACAAGAGCGCTGTGCCGGGTGACACGGCCAGCTGGCACTTACGTAAATATTGACTGAGTTTCTACCCTAGTCCTGGCAGTGGGTGGGTGCCCTAGGATGGTGACAGAATGCATTATTCCAGGGGGATGAGTCAGACACAGGGGTGAGTTGAAGCATGACAGAATTGTGGGGTGTACGGGGTCACCAAGTAGACCCCAACCTGCTCCTTAGGACATTCCCACCTTCTTCAGATCTCCTGGGTTTCATTGGGACTGTCATTCTAGACTGGCCTATCTGCATGGGGCCTGTCTGGCGACACCAAGCAACACCGAGCAGCTTACCTTTACCGGTTCCTGTGCCACCTGGTGCTCCCGTCCCCATGATCTTCCCCCTGACCCTGGCTGTCCTGCTGCCCACTGCCTCCCCTAGTTCATCCTAAGCACTAGTTCATCTTCTGCAGCGTGGTGACTGCTCCAGCATTTCCTGCTTGCCCAGGCTGCTCGCGGCTCCTCAAACCTTGGCCCAATCCTGGCCTGGGAATGGCCTGAGGTGTCGATCACCTTTCTCAGCTCCAGGATTGGGGTTCAGCCCCTGGAGACAGGCATAGAGTCCCGCCATGCCCTCTTGGTGCCAGCAGCAGCAGGTGGCAGTCACATGGGCCAAAGGCCTGTCCTCGGTCTTCACATCACAACCCAGATTTTCGCTGTTAATGGTATTGATTTCCTCTGCTGAACTGTTAGGATCAAAGGCTGCCTGGGCAACTCGGCAGTTCATTAAGTCTGGTTGCCCCAGGGGAATGGCCAGAGGATAAACATGTGCACTGCAGGCCAGGCCAGGACCTGGAGGACAGCCCGTTACAAGGGGTGCAGCCCACTGCACGGAGTACCTGGCCATGTGTTGGGTCAGGGCTAGGTGAGTGGGAAGGGCAAAATGCAGGCAGGCCACACTAGAGTCACCTTTGCATGGCTGCCTCAACCACATTTAGGACCAGCGACTATGTCATGACCAACAGGATACAGCATCCGCTCCCATACAGCCTCCCCACCACAGCCCCACCAGCTCTCCCATCAGACAGACACCTGCCGGGCCCTGTACTGGCCACACAAGGCCAGACTTCTGAAGACTATGCCCTACCTGAAGCAGAAAGCCCCCAGTTGGGCAGTGAGGCTTGGATTATGGAAACTATTTCTGAGTTCGAGGTCACCTTGTGGTTTCCCCCCAAGTCTTTGCCCTTGGTTTTCAAGTGACTAACTGGAGAAATTTCAGATGATTTGGCCTCTGAAGTACAAGGTAGAAATGAGGTTTGCAGCTCTTGGGCCCGTTGGTTCTCCATTTCCTTTTTCTCTGCCCCATCAGGCAGCTGGCCTAGGGAAGAGAACACCTGCACAGGTTAGTCCTGGCAACCCCAGACGAGGAACAACGCTTGTGGCGGACAATGTGTGATGGCCATGGCAGATGGGAGAAGAGAAGGGGGGAAAGAAGAGGAAAAAGAAAGCAACGGTTCTCTTGGTCCCCACTCGTCACATGACACTGCCTCCTTGTGAGTTCTCTGCCTTCCCTCCCATTTGCTCTCTCCCATTGTCCCTAGCTCACCTAAAATGTGAACTCTGACATAGACGATAGAAGGGCATCTAGGAAGGAAAGGGTCTGGAGGCCGACTATGCCTTCATGAAGACCAAGGGAATTTGAGGGGTCAACATGGGCCCATCAGAGGCCAGGGGACAATGGTACCTGACAAGAAAAGACTCACAGGTGGAAGGAGAGCTCTCCCACCTCCAGGCTGCACTGTGTGTTGTAGGCACCCTGAACCATGCAGGGCCTGTGGTTTCATGATGAGAGAGCAGATGAACTGAGAGGAAACTGCCGGAGACAGGCCGGGCTGCCTGGGGCTCTTTTCTGAGTGAAGCCTAAGCCAGAGACAGACAAGTCTGGGGCTGAGAGAGCTATCGGATGGGGATTAGCTTTTTATTTCCCCAAAGTTCTACCAAAGCAACCAAACAGGCTTCTTCCATGTTCCAAAGCTGTTGCCAGGAGCTATAGAGTCAGAGATAATGCTCACAATGTCCCTCTCCTCCAGGCACAGGGAGGGCGGATGGCATCATTCATTCATTCATCCTCCAATCAGGAGTTGATTGCTAAGTGCAAGGCATCCTGTTGGCCCTATAGATGCAGATGTGGGCAAAATAGACACATCCATCTCCCTAGAGGACCTGCCTTTTGTCAGCTTGAAGCCACTCCAGTCCAGGGATAGGGACAGGAGGGTCTGGATAGTCAGGAGATTGACATTTGTGTCAAGACTGTGTAGAGAGCTAGGGATATAACTCAGTGGCCGAGTGCTTGCCTAGCAGGTACAAGGCCCTGGCTTCAAAGCCAGTGTGGGGCCTCTAACTAAATCCCTATCCTATGCCATGCACACGTCTTCCTGTTCTTTAGCTCAGTCATACAAACTGAGAATAAAATAGCATGAGCCCAATTTACAGATCCGGAAGTTGGGGTTCCCCAAAACCAACGATTTCACCAGAGTCTGGCTGCACAGCACTGCCTACACTTGTTCCAGCCTGAGTTCTCACTAGGAAACACATTCTCCCCAATGGAAACTTTAATCTCCAACCCCCCCTCCCCCATGCCCCTGCTGGGGCACTGCACACTCTGACACTGCGACTCCCTCTCAGGCTGGGAATAAGAAGTATAAAGTCTCCGTGGAGAGCCAAGAGCAAGCTCTAGTTCCTTCCCTGCCTCCTTCCTCCCTCCAGTTTGTATCTGTTCCTGGAAATCTCCGTTGTACCCACCCACCTTGCCCCAGAAAAATCCCAAGAAAGCTTCGCAACTCTATTTAAACCCCCGCTCAAGCGCTCAGAACCGGCGCCGGGCTCCTAGTGCGCTCTGGGTCTCCATCTGGTTTGGGGGCTATTTTGATCTACCGGATGCAGATCAGTCGCTGCGATCTGGGGCTGAATGGCTAGAGCAAAGCCTTTATCTACAGAAGGACAATTTAGAAACTAATGCAAAGCCCAGAGAACAAATAAATAAATCCCTCTTTCTGTTCACAGCGCTCTCTCTCTCTCTCTCTCTCTCTCTCTCTCTCTCTCTCTCTCTCTCTCTCTCTCTC
>NC_022012.1:37334925-37361200 GCF_000317375.1 Microtus ochrogaster
CAGCGGGATTTTTCACTTCAAACAGGCCCTTAGGTGTATCAAGCTTAGGGCGCTGCGGAGGGGACTGAGGATCGGCGACTCTGGCTAGAAATGCTGGCGGGGGAGGTACTGCTCTAGCGGGGGACAGGATGCAGGCATCTTCTGGGCACTAGAGCTTTTCTGAGGATGGAATCAGATCTTCACTCATTCGCTCTAACTGGGGTCTACTTAGGACAGGAATTATGCCCTTTTTGCCTAATCATGGAGGGAGGGACCTATCACAGGTGCTCTAGCAGGAACCCAAGGAGGCTCTGTTATGGCTGGATGTTTGTGGTACCCAAAGTTATGCGCTTCTATACGGCTCTGTTGGGCGCGGGCGATGGTGAGGGTGTCCCAACTTGAGAAGCAGAGCGGTGGACAGAGGTGGCAGGGAGGAGAAGGATTTCACAGTTTCTAAGAGTCTGCTTGTGGATACAAGGTGAAGGAAGGCAGGAAGAACTGAGCCGGAGCTGCTTTGGCTCCCAACAGCCTCCTTCTCTGATGAGCTCTGAGACGGGAGGTCCAAGTTCACTTGGAAATGGCAGAAACAGAATTCAAATGCACACCTTCTAGGAGACGCTCTGGTCTCTGTGCCACACTGCTCCTTGAAGACCGGCACAGAGCTACTACACAAGGTGCAGATAAGCTGGGAGGAAGGAGGTAGAAAAGGGGAGGAAGGGTGCTTTCCCCCCCACTCTTCTTTCACTACTTACTCTTGCTCAACTCTCTTCTCAATTGGGGACGCTGCTGACACCTCTCCAGACTGCACATGCCCCTGTCACGAGCACACCTCAGGGTGTGGCCAGTCTTGATCTGGCATCAGGGGATGGATCCTGTTCTTTCAGAGACGTTGAACTCAGGATGGTAAGAGTGGTCACCAAAACACAGGAGCCACTCTGAACTGGGCAGAGTCAACGGAAGTGGGCACACTATGGGCCTGGGCTCTTGTGTGCTAACTGGGTGTATGGTCCTGTAGCTCAGACACAAGCAGCAGGTGAACGTGAGCGTTAGGGACCGCACTTTGGAATCCTTGCCTGATTGGCCACAATTATCACCCTCCTCTCAGAATATGCAGCTCCAGTAAGCCGAGGTCACATCCATGGTAGGTATAGATTCCATGTTTGAATCAAGGTCTGTCTCAATCTTAGAATTTTTACTGAAAACCCAAACATCTATAGGACATGCTTTTGGAACTTTCTTCTATACTCTGCTAAACACTTTGACCCCACACAATCTTTCCCTGGCTTGGAGGTAAGAAACTGACATTGAGACAGGTTCATTTGTTACCATGAGTGACATAAATCTCAAGCCAGGGTTAGCCCGGAAGTCTATGCTTTGAACCTGTGAGCCACTTCTTATTCTAAGTGGGTACTCAGACTAATGGGACAGTGGACTTTAAAATTACCAAAAGAGCTTCGGAAATCCGCAGGAATTCTGAGAAAGGTATTGGATCAGAGTTGGGCTAGCTGCATTATGTGTGTTTGCATGTGTTTACCTGCATATGTGTGTACATGTGGAGATCAGAGGTCAACATCAGGTGTTGTTTCTCAGGAGCTGGCCATCTTGATTTTGAGATAGCATCTCTCATTGGTCTGGAGCTTGCCCAGGAAGCTAGGCTGACTGACAGCGAGCCTCAGGGACCTACCCGCTCCAGCATCTCTGCACTGAGATCACAAGAGCACACCGTTACAGATGGTTCTTAAATGTGCATTCTGGGGCTTGTACTTGGGTCCTCGTGGTTGTGTAGCAAGTACTTTGCCAACAGATCTACCCCCACCCCCAGGGCTCCTTTAAAACGTTCCTTAGTTGTCTACCATAGACTGAAGGCCAAGGACCTAACATATCTGGTTCCCCAGCTCCCTGCAGCATCTATGTGGCTCACCCAGTACTCTATCCAGGGAGAGAGAGACAGGGAGAAGGAGCAGGAGGGAGAGAGGAAAGGAAAAGGGAAGGATGAGATAATGAAAGAATGAATGAATGAGAGAATGAAAAAAATGAATGAGATAATGAGAATGGAAGGAAAGAAGCCAGATGGAAAAGCTTTGAATTTAAACAGGTCTGGTTCTGTGTTCTGCCTACGCCAGTAATAGTAGTTATGTATAACCTAAAGCAGTTTTGTACCTTCTTTGATACTGGATGAATCACATAAACTGATGCCGTGAATCAGAATCTCAATATGCCACAGTGAGGTTCAAATGTAATAATTCCTATAAAGAAGTTAGCACAGTTAGCTAGCACTCCCAAACTTCTAGAAAGCGCAGATTCATAGCATCAACTACCATGCAGCCAGAAGCCAGGGTGATCCTGAGCCTCGCGAAGCCAGGCATTCAGGTGGAATATTCCTTGGGGCAGAGAAGGAGTTCATTAACCAGCTTGGGATTCAGATGGGCAGGCGAGTGAAGAGCCAAGCCTGATTCCCGTGCACACCCAGGGGAAGGGGCTCTTTTGGAAGAGATTTGTAGTGGCTTTAGCTGATTGCAATTACGCTGTCCTGCACCGTGCCGAAAATGAAATGAAACCCTAACAAAGTTCCAGGTTTAATTGAAATTTCCTGGGATCTGTTATTACATTGCTGTGATTGTTCTGTGCCACTAATGAGCCTGTGCTAGCTGATTAGCCAAGTGTCTCTCCAGTCACTATTCCATTATTGCATTATTAATGATCAGATATGATTGTCACAGCCCAGGGCTTGAACATCCGACAAGCAGGAGACAAGACAGACAACAGGGCAGATGGCCAGATGGCCCAGTGAGTGGGGAGGTTGTGCTAGATGACAACCTGGAACCCAGAGTAGAAGGAAGAGGCTGTGTCAGTGGGAAGGAATAGGGTGTGGGGCCACTCAGTGACAGAGGGGACGTGAGTGATCATGGTAGTAGCTGAGACTGGATCCTACGGACCTGAGGTTCTGTGGTTCTCTTAGTCCTCTGCTTATCTGGTGGACTAGCCAAGGACTCTTTTGTTTTGCCATTCTTTTTCTACACAGCCTGTAAAATATTGTGTTGTGTTATGACATGCATATATATACATACATTTATTCATAGTTGCCCCTCCCCATCACTTTCTCCCATCTCTATATTCAACCTTGATGATTTCTTTTCCCCTTTCTGCTTTCACACACACAGGTTGATTTCTTTTCCCCTTTCTGCTTACACACACACACACACACACACACACACACACACACACACAAAACATATATAGAGTTAACTCTAGAGTTACCCATGAGAAAAAAATGCACAGCATTTTATCTCTCTTCTCTCTCTCATTCTCAACTCTTCTCTCTCCATATACACATACACATATATAATATATATGTATGTATACATATATATACATATATGTATGCATATTGGGACAAGATATCTCTATGTAGCCTGGTTGACCTGGAACTCACTATGTAGAGCAGACTGACCTTGAGCTCACACAGACCCACCAGCCTCTTCCTCTTAAGTATTGGGACTGAAGGTGCATACCACCATACCTATGTCCATCTCCTTTTAGACGCCTTCCTCCTCACCTCGGTCTCTCTTCCACTTTCAAGTCAACAACAACAACAAAAGGAAATAACATCCAACATTTATGCTTTATGCATTAGCTTTGTCATAGAGCCTGGAAAGTAAGTGTGAGGTCAGGATCAAGGGCACGAAGGAGGGGGTGGGAAGGGGCTGTTCCATAAGCTGCAGCCCTGGCAGGCATTCTGAGCAGCCTGAGGGTCTCCCCATTTCACGAACCTGGGTGTCCAGAGCTTGAGCTATGGAGAAGGCTAACAGCGGTATGTTCAGAGCTCCGTGAAACTGTGGGGGAACGGCCCTGCACCTGCAAGCCCATGTCAGTCATTTTTTTAAACCATTCCCTTCCCTGTACCTGAGCAGGGGTTGGAAGTCAAGGAGCTGGTCATGGAAGAAGTTTGAGGAGTTTTCAGGAAACCGCTGTTTGGCTTATGTTGATGGTCAGATGTAATGAGCCAGGGGTTGAACCAGGAGTGCCCAGATGCCCCACTGGGCAGCATGCCCATTTTGCATCTAGACACCCCGGCTCCTGTTTCTAGCCCTCTCACCCTAAGCCTCCCGCCTTCAATCTAGAAGACATCTTTTCTGAAAATGCCAGACACTGTGAGGTCATAGCAGGTCCTCGACTGCTGCCAACTTTCATTCTTCAAAGACCAGTGGTGTGCTGACATGAAATGCAAGTCTGGAAACAAGAGAGGAGGGGAATGGATTGGTGAGATGGAGGGAAAAACCCCCAAGCAGGAGGGAAGAAATTGACATTTGAACATGGTTTTGTAATCGGAAAATTGATCCCAAGACTGTTCCCTCCCCTAGCAAAAGGCCGAGGCTGCTCTGTGGTTTCCTGGAGCCCATGGTGGGGGCCACCTGTTCTGTTACCCTTGCTGCCTACAGCTCACTGTCTCCATGGCAAAGAGGCGAATGGCTGGGGGCTCCTGCAGCCATGGTTTCCCTGGCAACCCTCAGGCGCTCCCACCTCCAGCCACATGACTGGCCTGTCCCCACTGCCCCCCACTGCTGCACAGCTATTTGGGAGGAGAGAGGTGGGTGGCTCTTTCCAGCCACCCACAATCTTGTGAGCATGTACGCAGGTGTCTCCTCTGTGGGTTCCGGGTGTCCACCCACCCACGGCACCCACCCTGAACTAGCCCACCCTGCAGGGGGCCTAGCTGGCTAGCCAATCACAGAGATGCTTCAAATCTGGGATGAAGGCTGACTATAGGCACTGCCTGAGTACATCCTCTTGTCTGTAAGGGGAATACTGGAGAAGTCAGAAGAGCACTAACAAAGAAGGTGTCCTCTCCCCCTAGCATGGCTCAGGGCCATCACGACTAAGGGGCATGATGCTGTAATTCTGATGGTCCCATCATGCAAAAGTGTCTTCTAGAAATAAACCAAACAGCTCTTGCCATATCCAAGTTATGGAAGAGGAAGCCGAGCCTCAGAGAGAGTGTATGACCTACTCAAGCCACAGTTAGAAATGATGGTTCCCAAGCCCAGTGTGTGGTGCAGTGGCTGGTTTAAGGGTGTCTGCATGTAGACCTTTGTCCCCTCAATGTTGGTTTTGCTGTGTGTAGGGCAGAAACGAGAAAATCAAGAGAACTGCGTCCTTGCCTTCAGGAAACCTCTATGTTGTCTGTATTTATCCTGTCGGTTGACTGACAGTCTGAGCCTGGGACCTGAAACTGCAGAGGTAGATGCTCTTGGGGACAGCCTTCCCCAGTTCCCAAGAATTTTTCAAGCAAGACCAAGGCTACCCATATTAACTGGTTTTCAGCACTGCCCCGAAGGGCAGGATCTCTTCCCAGGAGGTATTCCTCAGAGCCAGCAGGGAGCCTAAATCTCAGAGAAGTGCACTGAGCTGAGCAAAGGGAGAAAAAGGAAGAATCAAAGTGAGTGGGACTCTGGCGTGGGGTGTGTGGGATGCAGAAGCAAGCAAGCGGGAGGGCAAGTGAGCCCGGGAGAAGGTGTGTCAGCGGAGTTCTCGGTACTTACATACACAGGCCTGGAATTTGGTTTTTTATGAGACAAGGTCTCACTTTGTTGGCCTGGCTGACCTGGAACTCGCTACATAGACCAGGCTGGCCTTGAACTCAAAGATGTGCCTGACTCTGTCTCCTGTGTATAGGGATTAAAGGCGTGCACCACCACGTCCAGGCAAGCTTAGTACCTTTGCAGGCAGATTTCCTCCATAGATTCCCATGAAGAAGGATGGTCCTGGACCACATACTTGGTGCTTGCTTGAAGTTCTGCAATGGGCAACAGAAGAGAGTGCACAGTCTGATATGGGATGTGAGGATTGCTCAGTAGTGAGACACCTGTCCAGCTTGTGTGAGGCCCTGGGCTCCATCCCTGATGCTGAAAAGGACAAATCGACAAACCCAGGATGTTGGCTTACTTTGCGTGCACACCCAGAACCCTTTGCTCCTCAGCAGGGGCCAGGCACCCAGCACAGATTGCTCTCTGGAGGCTCAGCAGCCTCCCTCTTACCTGGAAGAAGGACACTCCACCCACCACAGGGCCTGACACTCCCCAAGGAGAGAAATATGCCTTGTGTTAAAACATCAGCCCTGGAAGAGGAGTCACATGTGTGACCGCAGCTGCTCCCTGCACGTCTTACTCTGTCAGGGACTTTTAATCCTGCAGTTTTCTCAGAGCTAGTTCTGTACGAGAGGGCATGATATATGATGCTTTATATTTGGTAAGGGTCCCACTGTCTACAAACTGTGTTTGTGTGTGTGTGCAAACATGCGCGCGTGCATACACTCACAACTCAGCTCATTTCGATCATCAGAAAACCTAAGCTTGTGTACTTTGGGCAGAACAACCCCAAGGTCCCAGCTGAAGAGGTGAAAGGTAAGACTGGAAGCCCTCTGCCTCCTACCTCCCTGTTAGGGAACCCAGCACTTTCAGCAACAATGTAATGTCCTCTGCTGGGGAATAAGCAGGACCAGGGGCAGCTCCTCAGCCCCTGATCAATAGCAGTCACCTCCCGGGACCTGCCAGAAATCTGAGCGGGGCAGTGGAGGGAGGCAGACCTGTACCCAATCCAGACTGCTCCTCAGCTAGTCTCTGGACTGCGAACAGAAAACAACCCAGAGCTGCAAATCTTCGCCCCTCTGCCAGTCCCCACTTCTGCTTGAGCCTGGTTGATTATATTCCATGCTCAATCACCAGAAATAATCAATCTGTAATTAAGAGCACCCCCCAGCCCTCTCCCACCCTTCCACAGCCTCCCACTCCTCCAGTCCCCCCTCCTCCCCAGACTGCCACCGCCTCCTCCTTGCTCTCCCCCTCCCACTTGCCTTTCCAGCATGGAATCGTTTTAATGAGCTTTCTCTGTTACAAATGACCAGTTTGTAATAATTATATTTTGTGCAGCAATCGTGGTTTAAAAATGATTTAAAGCAGGGAAGGCTCCAATTTATTAGGCATCAAATTTTCTGTGGTGAACTTTTAACTAGAAGCTGCCGTTCAGGCATGGAGGGGGCCATCTCTGTCACCCTGGGCTGAGCAATAGTCCTGAAATATTGATGGTTTGTGGATGGAAATCGTGCTGAAGACATTTAACTTTTATTAAAATAAATGAATCTTGCAACAACAGTGTTGCCTTCCTGTGCGCCCTACTTCTTGAAGTAGAAGGGATGGAAGAGGCCCTCATCAGAAGGAGGTGAGACAAGAATGGCAAAGCTTTGGGGTTCATGGCTTGAAGTACTTTCCACACGGGACTGCATTTGGAGAAGGGCCATTACCATGTACGACTGTGGGCACATCCCCTCGTATATCTGTGAGATCCTTTGGGGGCAATCAGTGCTGGGCAGTCCTTGGACTTAGCTTGGGCTCAAATCTGGACCTTGTTATTTTTCTGTCCATGTAGCCTTGGACAAGCTGTCAGTCTTTCCAAGTTCAATGGAGAGATAACAGGTGCAAAACTGTTATTATGTGCCCAGAGCACATAATAAAAGACAGATACAATTGTTATTACTGTGACTTTGTACCTATTAAGAGGTTTCGCAACACCAGGTTGCATATAGTAGATGTCATTGTCCCCCATGGAGAAATGAAGGCTAGGTAAGTAAAAGTATGGCCCCACTGGTGGAATCCATGGGGCCACAGTCCCAGGACCCCATCCAGCCTCCAGCTATCTTCCCTCATACTATCCACAGGAAAGAAAGTTTTTAGAGAAAATAGCCATTGCACCTAAAATTACTAGGTGTTGTTTTTAAAGTGCACCTATGGGGACTGGAGAGATAGCTTAGAGGTTAAGAGCACTTGCTGCTCAAAAGAGAACCAGGGTCCGGTACCTACCACCCATGTGTGGATGCCCATAGATCCAGCTCCTGGGGATCCAGTGCCCCCTTCCTAACCTTCATGGGCACCAGGCACGCACATGGTGCACACACACACATGCAGACATAAAAAATTAAAAGTAAACTGCAGCAAGAGGGCCAGCAAGATGACTCAGCAGGTAAAGGTATTTAATGCCAAGTCTGACAACCTGCGCTCAGTCCCTAAGACAGACCTACGTGGTAGAAGGACAGAATAGACATCTGCAAGTGAGCCTCTGAGTTCACTCACTCACTGGGATGTGTGCACACACACCTCAAATCAACCAACCAACAAACAAATAATACAAACTGAAAATTCTTGCTGCTAAAGAGGGTCAGGTTAGACCCCAGGACAGCCATCTTGGTACAAAGAGTACTAGAAAAACAGAGGGTTTTTAGGGAGAATAAGGGGGATATCCCCCTTTTCAGGATATAGAGACTTCCACAGGTCACTGGCACTGTCTTTGGGGACCTATGGTAGCAGGCAGATCATTTATCACCAGGGCCTGCCTGTCTGTTGTGGCGTGTGAGCTCCCAAAAGCAGAAGTCTACAACAAGCTGGGGCTCCCTGCTGCTTAGCTCAGAGACAGAGGCATAGCCAGCATGCAGTGACTCTTTCTATAAGCTTCCTGAAGGTATAGATGCGACTGTGTGCTATATCCAGCGGCTAACCCAGGGCCAGGCATGTGTGGGTATAAGAATGCAATGCATGAATGGATGAATGAATGAGCCAATGAATAAGGGTTTGTTGTATCAAATAGGGTTTCTGCCTTCCAACTTCACTGCAAAGGAGGCCATTCCATCGTTTTATGTCAGAACATCAGTGTTTACAAAGAAGAGTTGGTACACCCTGGCTTGCTGAGACTCCACCTTGGAACTCTATGCCTGGGATGCTCTATGAAACCAAAAGGGGTCAGTGACTTGAAGGATGGGAGAGGAAAAAGAAGATCAAGTTGTTTCCCTTCTTCCTGGCAGTTCATTCCTCCCAGCTCTAGCTGACTGGGGGACGTCCTCCTGCTTTGTCACCAGCCCTCTGGCCCACTGCTGGGACCTGGGCCTTCTGTCTGCTCACAGTCACATGCCTGGTCCCAGGAAGGGTGAAAGCCACCTGCTGGTTCCTGGTAGTGAGACAAAGGCTTGGGCCACAGGCTACCTGGAAGGATGCTTTTGCAGTCACCACGCTGGAGGAAGGGCCGGTACAGCCAGCGCCTTTTCATCCCTATTGTCTCCTGGGAATAGGGGATCTAGGAACTCCTGAAGGACAGGAGCTCCTGGAGCTGTTAGGCCAAGGTCCTCTGCTTGAAGGCTGGGGACTGAAGTGGAGCACAGGGAACAGCTAGGGAACAAGGGGTCCATCCACCATCTCACCTGCTGCACACCTCTGCGCCTCCTTCAAGAACGTGTAACCAACCCTTGACCTCTGAGAGGGTTTTGCTAGCATGAATTTGCCTGTCACAGCTCTGCTTCTCTGAGGAGCTGGAGAGATGGAACCAAAGCCCTACTTCCTGGACCAGGACACACACAGCTCGGGAGGTCTTGTTCCTGCACCTTGGATGAATTCACCCTGGGGTGAATCGTCTTGTGGGTGCCCTCTCCTTGTTATCCGGAGGGAATCCCTGGCTTAACTCCGTCAGAGTTGATGCTATCCTTTAGTTCAGTTACAGAATTGACCAAGAATCTACTGTGCAGCAGGGCCTAACTTCTGGGTACATACATGAGGTGGTCTGTGGGCTGGTTCTTCCCCCACTCCTCTCTAGAAACAAGTGAGACTTGTAGGTCCCTGAGAGTGTAAAAGATGTGCACCCTTTCTTGTGATGCCCTAGCCACCCTCCTGCTCCATAGACCCTCATATTCTCATCAGCTCATGCATTCTCAGCCCTGGGGTTCCTTTCTCCCAGCTTGCCTCCACGGGAACCATGGGTTTCCATAGCATCTCTCTCAACCCATCCTGACACTTGTCCTTTGTATTCTGTGCTTGTGACACAGCAGCCCCCTTTTCCTCAGTGACCCTTCAAGACAGGTTCACAGTACCTTACTTACACCTCTAACATCACCGCGGGCTGTGGACTGACTGACTTGGTCTTCCTAAAAGGGAACACTGAAATCTTACTCTCAAGGTGAATACACGAAGAGGTATATCCTTGAAAGGGTGTTGTTGGGACCCTGCTTCCCTCGAAGCTAGTGGTTCTCAACCTGTGGCTCATGACTGTCATGGAAAAATTAAAAATGCTGCAGGATCCCTGGCGGAAGTGGGCAGCAGAAATGCTGTAGGTCCTCAAATGGTGGTAGCAGGCAGTGACTGGTCCCAGGCAGGGAGACACATGGTGGGTGGGCAAGAGACAGAGTCATGGATAGACACGACATGCAGAGTGAGGTTGAATATTTATTTAGGGGTTATGGAGGGGGAAGGGAAAAGAGGGGAAAGAGAGAGAGAGGAAGACAAAAAAGAGAGCAAGCTCAGGCCAGAAGCTAAAGATCAGCCTGCCTCAGCAGATGGGGGAGGGAGTGGGCGTGGCTTGTCTCTTAAAGAGACACAACAGTCATTACAATGACTCCTTGGGGAATCACATACCAGATATTTGTATTACGATTCATAGCAGTAGCAAAATTACAGTTATGGGGTAGCAACGAAAATAATTTTACAGTTGGGGGGGGTCACCACAACATGAGGAACTGTATTCAGGGTTGCAGCATTAGGAAGCTTGAGAACCACTGCTCTAGGCCTCTCTGCCCCCCACCACCCTGAGATGAGCAGTCCCTTCACTGTGTGCTCCTGTGTGACATCCTGCCTCCCTACAGGCCCCAAAACGGCAGATCTGCTGGCATGAGCAGAGTTGTCTGATGGTATGAGGCAAAATAAAACCTCTTCCCTCTGTAAGCTATTTCCTTGGGCATGTCAGTGAAGTCTCCGATCCCCCCTTTCCAGAAAGTGTGGGGTCCCTGCTTCTTTATTCCTTTCTTCACTCCTTGATCATGTGAGGAGGAGTTTTGTTTGTATCCATGCCTTCCAGAACAGTCTACCTTGCATAAGCCACAAAACATAGGGCTGACTGACTTGGATTGAAACCTCTCAAGTTGTGAATCACACTGAAATCTGTTTTGTATCACGCCCGATGCTTCAGGTGTTTGTTATCATGACAGGAAGCTGCTTAATACAGGCCAACTGAATAATGATGATAGCTTCACTTATTAAGTACCTACTGCTTACCAAGCACTTGGTAAATGCTTAATTTTCATCAACATGCTTATCAAGTCCTCATTAAATAATGTGGTTGATACAGTACATTATTTTATCCATTTCACAGACTGTAATGCCAAGATTCAGGGAAGGTCGTAGCTACCTTGCCTAGAGCCAGACAGTTACTTTTAAAACCTATACTTAGGACAAAGGGTGTTCAACTCCAAGGCTTGGGCGTTTAACCACTGGGATAGACTGCCTACCTGACCTAACCCCACCCAGGAGCTAGCCTGGTTGAGGAATAGCCTCAGGTACTCTGGCTCTTAGCTGAGCCTTGGTGTCTGCAGCATCCTGTGACTCTTGTCCCTCTGTGCTGGGTAACCTTGCACAGACACCAATGAGAAGGCCTGTCACCTAGAGCCCAGGGTGTTCTTTCCTGGAGGGACATGATGCTTTTGGGGTGAGGGAGGCAGAGTGGGCAAGGAGGAAGTGCTTGTCATCTTGTCCCCCGCTCTTACCTTCTCTACTGAGTGACAGTCAACTGGAGCGTTGGCGTAGGAGGAGAGCTCCAAGGACCCACAAGAGACTGTTATTCTGGCTTCAGGCCCATGATGGAGTTAAGTGACTGGAAAGCTCCTAATTGGAGTGTGGAGGCGCATGGCCGAGGCAGCTTCAACTGTGACAGCTCGACCATGTGCCAGCCCTGAGATCAAGTCGCTTACGGGATATTTCCCATAGGAGGGGTATACATGCCCAAGCAAGGAGGAACTTCAGCCAATTATACCCCATGTGGGGACAGAACTAGAGACTTCAAAGCTGTCTCTGCAGCTGAAAAAAGACACCAGGGAGAGAGTGCAGAACTGGCCACCCAACAAATAGCTTGCTTCAGCTTCTGCTCTGGGGAAGGAATGGGGGTCTAGGCTATCCTTACTGCAAAATCTGGGACCCAGGACTTCTGAAATAGAGGGTAGGATTTTATTCTAAGGCATAGAGAAGGTTTATCAGAAACTTCTCCAGGAGGGAAAATGCCCTGAAAATAGTTATTAGACTAGTCTCAGTACTGTATATTGGGATTTGTATTTGAACACTTTCATATTAAAAAAAAAAAACAACAGCAACAAAACAACAATAACAAACAGCCCTCAACATTGAACTCCTAAGTGGCACAAGTGTGGCAGGTCCGGGATGGTGACCCACTGCCCAGCTGTACTATGGAATGACCGTAGCAGCTACCCGCAGGCTTCAGAGGACACTCGACACCGCAGCTTTTCCATACTTACATCATTTCGTCCCTTGTTCAAACCGATTGGGTACCTTCCGTTTCATTGGCTCCATAGCAAGCTGAGCAGACATTGCTCATCTCACCTTGCAGATAAGAAATTGCCGAGACGCCGCACTAAGCAGACTAGAACCTGGAATCCTTAATCCAGGCTCAGCCTCCTCCCACGACAAAGTGTTTCCTTCCTCAAGTCAAATCTGTTTGTCTGCTGACTGCAAAGCAAGCTGATCCTCAGCGGTGAGAAGGTAACAATACTGCAGAAATCTGTTCAGGGCTCGTGCTGGGCAGGCAGCCACACCAGCCTTCTGGAGTCCTAGGAGACAGCGCGGAACTTG
Source organism: Microtus ochrogaster (assembly GCF_000317375.1). Classification (NCBI taxonomy): domain Eukaryota; kingdom Metazoa; phylum Chordata; class Mammalia; order Rodentia; family Cricetidae; genus Microtus; species Microtus ochrogaster. The sequence continues at coordinate 37,347,570 of NC_022012.1, forward strand.
GAAGACAATGTTCTATTCCATGGTTCCCCACCGGGCCTGCGTGTTGAGCTCAGTGAGCATCCAGAGAAGAGTAAATGCTTGGACCATTTTCCACATGGAAGGAAGCGACCGGCTCAGGGCTGGAATGTACTGCTGCTGGTGTCTTTTCTATGGCTTGGGGGTCTGCTCCCTCTCCCCGGCCCTGGCGGTCAGTCAGAGATATCTGGATAGTGAGGGCTTGGAGAACAGAAGCGAGTCCTAGTTAAGCCTCACATCTGGCAGTTGCAGCTCCGAAGAGGTCCAAACAGTCCAGCACACTCCTCCCCGATTACTAGTCCAGCAGCTTACATGTTGGCTCAGGGTCTCTAATCATCCAGATCCTCAGTACTGGACAAGGCCTGGGAGGGGCTGGCTGAGTGCCCTGGATCCTCATACATGACGGTGCCTACCCTTCCAGAGCATCCCTGTGATACAGATGTCCGTCCTGTAGTGAGAAAAGCAGAGAGAGACCCGAAAGACAGCCAAGGGCACGGTGGAGATCTGGGCTGGGCTGCAGATTCAGTGATCCATTTGGAGCTGAGCCCTGTGTGACCCACAGTCTCCAGTGCCCATGCAGACTTCAGGACATGTGTCATGAGAGAATTGCAAAGGGTCCTCCTGGATCACACATTTCCATGCCAGCTATTTATGTGTGTTCCCTAAGGTCCTCCACATGTGGCCCGTGCCATTCTGCTGAGGCAGGCAGACAAGACCCAGCTGCCAGGGGGTAGCTCAGCAGCAGCAGATTTTCCGAAAAGCCAGGCTTCAGCCTTGCTCTCCTCTCAGGAGGCCTGGACCCTTCTGGATGAGATGTCTTTTCTTCCCTGGGAAACCTATACAGCTGTGCCGTATAGAGTAGGACTTGGGAGCACAGCTCAGCCTTGCGCTTCAACAAGTAAGATTTAAGGAAGCGTTGGGGCCATCGCTCCTCTTGACGTCCAGGTTATCAAACACCCCATGAGCAGGGGGAAAGGAAGGCGAGAGGGAGATTGGATTTATTATAGTCTATGATAATGGTCTGGTTTCCAGGAAAGACACCAGTCTGTCCGTTTCTGCCCACATAGCCCCAGACTGCTAGCACACACCAGCTGCCGGCTCAACTCCCAGATAGCTCCAGTACTGTCCTGGGAAGGCAAGTTCCCCAGACTCTTATCACTAGGTCACAAGCTAGTGTGATAGTCTGGTTCCAAAGCACCCTGACATGGGTCATTTCACTCACTGGACCTGTACAGCAGGGTTAGTGTTTCTGCTTGTCTACTACTGAGGCTGTAAAGACAAAATACCACAGACTGGAGGACTTAGTAATCAGAAACTCATCCTCATAGTTCTGTAGGTCAGGAAGCCCAGGTCAGGAGTTGGCAGATTCGGTGTCCCACTGAGGGCCCAATTCCTGACTCACTAATGACAATGATTCTTCTTGCTGGGTTCTCACGCAGTGGATGTGGTTAAAGGTTTCTCTTGGGTCTCTTTTCTAATGGCACTAATGCTATTAAGTAGATTCTTTTTTTTTATTAAGTAGATTCTTGAAGGTCTCCTAATGCCATCATCTTGTGGAGTAGAATTACAGTACCTGAATTTTTAAAAGAAGACTTTTTTTTTAATTTTATGCATGTGGGCATTTTGCTTGTACGTGTGTGTGTGCACCTTATGCATGCAGTGCCTGCAGAGGCCAGAAGAGGGCACTGGAACCCCTGGGACTGGAGTTACAGACAGTTGCTGGCTGCCCATATACACGCTGGGAATGGAACTCGGGTCCTCTGGAAAGGGAACCAGTTCTCTTAACCGCTGAGCCATCTCTCCAGTCCTGTTAACACTTGGATTTTTGAGGCACACAAACACCAGGTCCACAAAGTACAATAATGCAAAGGTTGGCATTCTGCTCAAAGTCGCAGGAGGGCTCCAGTTGACGTAGCCTCATTTCTGTTGCTGTGATAAAATACTCCAACAGAAAGTAACTTGTTGGAGAAAGAGTTTATTTAACTCCCAGGTTTCTGCCCATCATTAAGGGAGCAGTTAAGACCAGAACTTCAAACAGCCAGTACCATCACATTTGTAGTCAAGTACAGAGAGAAATGAACACACACGGGTGGGTGGCTTGCTTGTGCTCAGCTTGAATTCTCCACACCTGTAAAGTTCAGGAGCCTAGGGAATGGATCCACCCACAGTGGGCTAGAGCTTGCCACATCAATTAACTTAGTTAAGACACTATCCCGCAGACATGCCCACAGCTACCCCAATGCAGACAACCCCTCACTGTGGCTCTCTTCCCATAGGTTGTGTCAAAATGACAAAGCTGTCATACCTACTGAGGTCATCACTTTTGCATGGCAACCACAGCTCCTCTTAATGCCATCTTGTAGCTTGAAAATAGGTACAGAGTCCTGCCTCAGTACCTGCTGGGGAGTGGTTCCAGGGTTCCCTTTCCCTTACAGACGCCAAAACCCATGAGTACTCAAGTCCTTTATAGAAAACCATATACTTTATTTATTTATTGGTTTTTCGAGACAGGGTTTCTCTGTAGCTTTGGAGCCTGTCCTGAAACTAGCTCTTGTAGACCAGGATAGTCTCAAACTCACAGAGATCGGCCTGCCTCTGCCTCCCAATTGCTGGGATTAAAGGCGTGAGCCACCCGGCTTCCAAATACTTTAAATCATCGTTAGATTTCCTTATCATACTCAAATCACTGTGGTACTATATAACTGCAAAACATAATAACAAGAAAAGCCTCTACAGTTAGTACAGGAGTATACTTACTTCTATGTATTTTCTACGTGTATGCGTGTGACTGTCTGAGACAAGGTTTCTCAATATTCTCTAGGCTAGCCTCAAGCTTGCAGGCCTCCTGCCTTGCCCTCTAAAGTGCATGTTACCACGCCCACTTCTTCACAGGGATTTTCGCCTTGCAGTTGGTTGAACCCTTACATGTAGGACCTGAAGATATAGAAGGTGACATATGCCATCCGTATTTTGCAGGGAGAAAGAAGTCCGATGTGATTCACCTGAGCGCAGACACTTCTATTCTGGAAAGCAGGACATGGGTTCAACGCCAGGAAGTGGAGAAAAGGGCAACTGTGGTCCAGGCAGACCTTGATACCTATTTAGAAACATTTTTGCTGCAGTGATCTTACTACTTACACAGATGGCTATTAGTTAAACTAATTATACTTGCTAAATGGGCCTTGTGGGGCAGTCCCCAGGGCGGCCCAAAGATCTAGCCAATGATGTTAACTTCTGGAAGATTGCGATGCCCCCATCTCCCCTCTCCCCTGCTATTAAGTGCATGTTCTCCCATACCTACTGAAGACAGTTTATTCAACACATGGGTCTTGCATTTCCCTTGACCTGGAAGAGGAAAGGACTCACGTGCAATGTGTGGGTACATGCCATCCACGGTCAAGTCTTTGAGCTGTGTATCTGCATAACAATGAGTCCCACCATTGCCTCCTCCACGTACATGAACATTTCCATCTATGTGTGCAGCACTACATACGCGGTCACAAGTGAACCTATGATCAGTAGGTGCGGACAGCTCCCCTCCCTTCTAGGCCCCTGCTCTGAAGCCCACAGCTGTCTGCTTCAGCCTTGGTCTGCCATGCCTGCAGCATGCTGTTTTGGTGAGTTGTCAAATGTAAACATCAGCTCCTAGGATCCCCTTTATGAGGAGGCCAGGACAGGCAGGTAATTTATCAAGCATTACTTAAAATAGTCCCCCAGCCTCTCGCTTCCTCTCCCTCGTTACCGCCTCGTTCTTGATTGTTTCTTCTCTTTTCTGTCTCTTGTTTTCCTGTCTGGAGATTGACAGCCCCCTGCTAATACAGCCTTGGAGATGCCAGGTGTTGGTGAAACTGACACCTCGCTGCCTTGGCATCCCTCCCTGAACTGACTGCTCCCTGGCTAACTCAGGCACACACGGTGGCTCCTGTCTGCATGCCTGCACTAGAGCTGATGGATGAGTGGTACCCCACACTGCAGAAGCTCGGGAGTCAGCCACTGCTGCTGTGATGTGCTGAGCGATGAACCCACTAACGAGACTCCTGACACCAGCTGGCCCAAGACTCCCCCAATTTTAGCCTCTTCTCACCCTCCAGCCTTTTAAGCAGGCCGGGGTGCCAGGTGCCATGACCTTGTGGACCAGTCTGCGGTCCTCTAACTAGATTCAAAGAGAGAGAAAGTGAGTTGCATCAGGATTCCCTGTCATCTCTACCCGAGATGAAGTGACAAAGGGCAGCCAAGGAAAAATAACATTGTTTAAATTTTATGCTGCTGATTGCCAAGCTCTGGGTTAGCTGCCAGACGTTCCCGTATTATTTCATTTTACTTTGTGTAATAGGTACCACCTCCGTATAGAGCAGAGAAAATTGGGCTGCACGGACAGTGCCCATCATAAACCCAGGAATCATCCTTGCTCTGAGTACCATTTGTCAATGATGACCACAAATAACAAAATCACCTCTAGCTAATGTAACCAGAAAAGACATTTGGGAGGAAGAGACGGAAAGCCCCCAGGCCTCGGAAGAACTTAACAAAAATGTGTGAGCCCCAAAGATTAGAGTCAGAGCCAAGGTCACTGTCACTCTAGGTCCTAAGGTCTAGGAGGAGTCTGTTAGGAGGCCAGAGCCCTGGATTCTGGGTGCCACTAGGGCCACTGACACTCTCTGTGTCTATCCTGCTATCTAAGGCCCAGCAGGTCACACATCACACCTCAGTGCCTAGGGACAGGGCACTTTGACTCAGTCCTGCCTTTGACCAGGAGTCATTTGTGTTGAGTCACAAATGTAGATTAGGGGTCCCCAGATGAGCAGCCAACACGGATGGACCCAAAAACCAGGTGACTACTCCCAGCTGGTTAGGTTGCCCTGGCTTCCAGTTAGGCACTCTCTGTGTTACAAAGTCCCCAATAATGAGGTTCCAGCTAATCAGAATTGAGGCCAATAAGACCTGAATTTGGCCATGACAATGCCATGTCACCAGCTGACTGTTATTTCTACATCAACAAAGCAAAATTCAAATTCCTGGCTGCCTGGGCCAGTGTCCTTGCTATTGAGACCATGTTTCCCTGAAGTTTTCATAAAAAGTGACCGTCTTTGATGACAAGTGAAGTTGGGTGTCCCTCCAGTGACTGACTTAGTAAGGTAGATAGACTCACGATAGATAGATACAGTTGACAGAGGATAGGCCAATGGTGGACAAGAGAGATAGATACATAGATAATAGAAGATAAGTGGATGGCAGTTGAGGGGACCTAGATATAAAGACAGACAGACAGATAAACAGACAGACAGATAAAAAGATGGATATAGATTACAGAGGACAATTAGGTGGTAGAGAGATTAGATAGATGGTAGATGATTGATAGATAGTAGATACACTAATTATAAGTTGATAGATGTTAAATAGTAAACAAATGTATCAGTTTAGATCAAATTAAATTGACCTGAAAAGGTATTTGGGGGAGAAGAAGCCCATTACATATTTTTCATTATACTATTACAGCAAAAATAAAACAAAAATCCCCCTGAACTTGAGGCTCTTCTTACCCAACTGCCTGCCTGCCATCTCCACTTCCATGCACAAAGGCTGTCTCAAAACCAGCACGCCAGTGTCTCCATGCCTGTTCTCCATCACCGCCATCACCACCAGCCTTGGCTCCCTGTATCTTCCCAGCTCAGCCGAGGTCTTGTTTAACCTGCTGTTTGCTCAGGCTCAGCCCTTCAGAATCTTCCTGGACTCTTCCATATTCTCCATCCACACATTGTCTATGCATGTGTTATGTAACATGTATACATATACGCAATGCCACAAAAATTTGGGGGCCACTTCCTTTCGCCCATATTTGCGCACTTGCCACAATCACAGCTGCTGTTCTGTTCCAAGTATTATCACCTCCTCCTTGGATTCTTATAATGGCTTTCTAAATTAGTTCTTTTGTTCTTCAAGGTTTTTCTTATCACAGTGGCCACAGTTTTCTTTAAAAAGCCAATATCATGGGCTAGAATGCAATTCCATTGGCAGAGTACTTGCCTAGCCCACCTGAAGCCCTGAGTTCAATACCCGGCACTGCATAAATTGAGTGTGGTAGCACACGCTGGCAAACCCTACACTCAGGAAGTGGAGGCAGGATGATGAGATGTTTAGGGTCCTTCTCAGCTACATAGAAACTTGAGGCCAGCTTGGGATACACGAGATTGAAAACACGCATCACGTGATGTCAAGTTCCTCATGGCTTCCAATTCCCTCATAGGAAGAGCAGTGTTCTCAAGGTGTCTTCCGCATGTCCTCCCAGTCTGGACTCCATCACCGCTGCTATCTGCTCCTCCCTGCCATGCTCACGGCTCACTAGCTGTAAAGCCCCTTTCCTGCTCCAGAAATGGTCCTTGTGCTCTGCCTCTGGCCTTTGCAGCTGCTCCAGGTATTCTTTTTCCCAACAGAACACTCTTTCCCACACATCTACATGGCTTCCTTCTTATCTCCTCCTGCCCCTTTGCTCAGTGCTGTCTTCTAATGAGGCCTGCCCTGACCTCCTCTTTTCTCCAGTCCTACTTTCCACACAGTACTCATCACCTGACATGTGGCATTTGTTTATTTAATTTTTATTTATGTGCTCTTTGTCTGTGTTAGAATGCCAACTCTAAGGGTTCAGAGGTTTCTCCTGTCCAGTGGCATGTTCTCTGGGGGCTAAAATGTTGCCTGACTCTCAATTCATACTTTTTTTGGAAGAATGAAGAAAACACAAAGCTTTACGGAGGGAATGATGTCAATTTGCCTAAAAGATAGATACGAGCCAGCGGACCACAGTTTCTCAGTCTTAAACAATAAACCCATAAGCACAGCATTGTCCACCTGGCTTTGTGCCTGCAATGGCTTCGTGTGATTGTGACTCCAGGTTTTCAATCCGTTGTCTTCAAACTCTTGATAATCTCCATTGACAAGAAGCTCTGCATGCAGAAGCTGGCAGCACATTCAAAAATTTGCCGCAGTTGAAATTATATTTAAAGACTCTCTGAGCTCTTCCTTTTCTTTCATTGGCAGACATAATGTTGAAATATCCAGCGATAATGCTAATGGATTTGAATGCTATTGAGCTTCTTCATAGCGAACATTTCACAATAGTGCTGACGCTCCAACCTGGAACAGGTGGGTGCATTGTTGGCGCAGACAGCCTGCAGCTGGCTTAGATGTCACTAATGGCAAAGGAGCTGCAGTGCTTCTAGTCACCCCAGCTTCCCTCCCCCTGCTCACTGGCAACTTCTTAGGGTCTGTACTGTGCGTCTGCTCGAATAAAACACACATCACACGGTGCCGCTCTAGAAGTCCTCTGATCTCCACAGGGCCTCTTACCCAAAGGAAGCCACCTGTTGTCAAGTCATGGAAACATCCAGGTGACAGAGACTCTTCCAAACAATGTGAAGCATGTGCCGTGACATAAGGATGTGATTGGGTTGTTCAGGGTCTCCTGATGGGTGCTATGAGACCCACCGTTACATCCTGTTCTTCGTCCTCAGCATGGGAACACCAATAGCCTCAGCTCCCTCCTGTTCACATGGGAAACTTTGGGACCAGGTAGCCACACCCCAGTGTGCCAAGGTGCATCACTCAGAAGGCTGGCCTGTGGCTCACTGGGGCTGGAGTCTACCGCTGACCAGCTGTTTGTCCTTGGGTGGGTCAGCTTTCTACTCTGAACTCAGGTTTCTGTAGTTTTGAATGAAAGAGCTGATTAAAAAGAAATTGTCAAAGAATTTCCCGGGACTCCTGGGATTATGCGGTAATACCATGGAGACTGATTGGGATAAGAACAGGAGGGGTCCAGCCTGGAAAGGCTTTCTGTATCCCCTTTTCCCCACAGTACCTCTACCCTGATCCGATTTATATTTTGATATCCTATAGATACCTCTGGTAAAAAGAGACTCCTGCAGCTAACAGAAAATTTGAAATCGGTGTACTCCGATGGTCTCTCATCCCTGGGGCCTCTGCCTCCCACTCCTTTGCTCAAGGAGAGGAAAATAATTCAGAATGAACTTTTTAATATATTTTACCATAAAAATGCCATCTTTCCTTAATAAAAATAAGACAAGAACCCCCAGAGTGGCTACTGGGAAAGATTTTCTCAGCGTGATGAGCCGGATGGCCCACACATCTTGTCTCTGTATTTGAGTCAGCTTCCGCATGGCTCCTCATAACCCAAGCCCACTGTCTCCCACACACCACCTCTAGGGAGTGATGGAAAACCTTCTTCTCCATAGCACAGGGAAGACAGCACTGAGAGTTGCTTCCAGTAATGCTTTATGGGGATCACTGGGATAGCACAAGAGCAAACAGAATGTGACATAGCTTGGCCATCTCGTTTTTCAGCTGTGACCAGCCTGTCAGGGGTTAAAAACCCTATTTTGTCCTGTTGGTCCTAAGAGTTTCAGCTTTCCACATTTCCCTCTGTGGGGGCAGCTATCACCTTACAGAATCTAGAAAAGCCCACTATAGTCTTCACTATCTTTGCCCATTCCATAAGCTCTAAGTGAAGAGCCTTCTTTTTAATGGTGTTAATCCACCTCTTCTATATGATGACACTTTCCGGCAGGCGCCCCCTACTGGCTAACATTAATAACAGCATAAATAGCTCTCGCAAAAAGATGGCTTCAAAGACCTTTTACAGATGCTGAAGCAGAGAAAGGTGAAGCATTTTTTTTCTACTACTTCCCTGCTTGATGGGAGCAGCGAGACAGCTATAGACCCTGAAAGTCTGTGGAGGGTCCTTCCCAAACGCCTGCAGGCAATGGGACAGCCCAGGGACTCAGGATCTCACGTGATCTCATGTGTGTGTTTACGTACACATAGCATACACATAAACATACAGGGGTATAAGCGTGTGCATGCATGTGGAGGTCTGAGGATAGGTTTGAGTGTTGTAGCTCAGATGCTCTCCTTATTTTGAGACAAGGTCACCAAACTTAAACAAAACATAAACTAGGGTAGCAGCTTAGTGACTCCAGTTTCATTTGCCCTCTGTCCTCTTCGCTCCTTCACTGGAACTACAAGCCTGTATGTACCGCTATGCCGGTACATATGTGGGTACTGGGGATCAAACTCGGCTCTTCAAGCATGCGTGGCAAGCACTTTACCAACTGAGCCATCTTCACCAAGTCCTCTTAATCCTTAAGAAAACCCATTAGGGAGTGCTGGCAGGGTGAGGTCTACTGCTCCACTGTCCCACCCAATGCTTCTGTTTGGAATTCAGACCCCCAAAGGAAGGGCTTTGTTTTGGATAAAGACAATGTGGATCTGCTGGCCTCTGTAGCCAGAGTTCCCTCAATAGGCAATTGTGACTTCCAAAAAGGCTCAAGGCCAAAAAATGCAGAGAATGTCAAAGCCTAAGGCTTCCTCTTTACCGTGACTCTGATATTTGCATGAACACTTTGGCTTGCTTATTTACCCTGTTGTCTCAGATTAGAAGTGAAAACCAGAACAAAGCAACAAGAGGCATTCCTAGGGATGGAATTACCTTCCTAGCCTTGGGGTTTGGTCTTGCCAAGACAATTTGCAATCCGTTATGCCTTGCAAGCATCGGAAGGCTTTCTTTCATCTGCCGGCCTTGGGATGCTATGTCCATTTAGGAGAAAGTAGGAGGCCTGCCCTTTCTGGGTTTTTGGGGTCACTACATATTTATGTAGACTTCCACAGTCAAGATCCCATGACCAGGGACCCTTCCTGCATCCCCATGCCTGGGGACATGCTGAGAACTGAAAGGGGATGCTAGGCCATTACCCAGTCTCCTTTTCTCCCAGCTAGAGGCGCCTGTTTGAACTCCTGCCTGTCCAGGAGTTCATATCTAGAAGGCTAGGAAGAAAAGCTTAGGGCATCCTCTCAAAAACCACTTCTGCTTTAATAGTCCACAGCCTGTCCCACATTCGTGAAGTGGGACTGCTAGCAAGACAGCATCACTTGCCTCTCCTGCAGGGAACAAGGATGAGATCACTCTGCAGAGTGATGCAGAGAGTTCTCACGGGGCGTGTGTCTACAGATGTATGGATTATGTATGATGCTCTGAGAGTGAGAACTGGCCCTAAAAGTCTCACACAAAAAGTCCCTTTGATTCGCTGTCTTTCTTCCCCAAAGAGTCTTAGAGCTTTTTGTTGTTGTTTTTGTTGCTTTGAAGGTGCCCAGGAGAGGGAAGCACTCCCTGCTTCCACCCTCTAAGGTCCCTTTTCCTCCCAGACAGGTTTCTGAGAAGAGGTTGTCTGGGAGGGAAATTTCAACCCCACAAGCACTTGCTTGTGCCACAGTGCTTCACCCTGCACATTGACAAAACTAGTATTGATCAGCTCACTTTGATTTTCACGATAACCCTGAATAGTAAGTAGCGGATCAATTAGCATTCTTAATTTTGAAAGAAAGAAAATGAGAGTTAGGGGTTAAACCATTTTCTGGAGGTCATTAGGCTTGCTCGGGCAGGGGAGAAATTCACCAGGAAGTTCTGTTGAGAGCTGTCTTACTGCGCCTGGGTCCTGGAGTCCCAATCTCAGTTCCTTGCACAGCACGTAAAGTTCTTAGCACCTGCACCCTTTGCCCTAGACCCAGAGAGAGGTGTCCCCAGCTTGCTTTCTGTTGGTCCTGCCTGCCTACTTTCTTGCAGCCCAGCTCTCAGCTCTCTATTCATAATCAGTATTTAGTAAATGAACTTGTAAGAGAGCAGGCTGTAAGAGGGGAGGTAGGACGGAAACACTCTGACTGGCCAACAGCAGCAGGATGGTTAGGGAGCTGTGATGCAGGATATCTTGCAGCTATTAAAAACCATGCCAATGAAAAATTAATGGCAACGTGAAAAAGTCATGGGGTACGGGCCTGTGAAAATGCGAATCACAACCTGGATGTGGCAGCAATCTCAGCACTTGAGAGACGGAGGCAGGAGAACTGCCACGTGTTTGAGGCTGGTCTACATGACATGGTGAGTTTTGGGCCAGCCTGGGCTAGGCAGAGAGAGTCTGTTTTTAAAAACAAAACTACTACCACAACCACCAGCAGCAACAAAACTCGGACTATAAAATCATGCACAGACTATGATTGTAGCCAAATAAAGTACAATGACACAGACAGAAATACACATTGTGTTCTATGAAGAACCCAAGACATATATCAAGGAAGTTAAGGGAAGTCTTAGTTTCTGTCCCAAGTCACATGCCAGGCCAGGTGGCTGACTTTTCAGGTTCTGAAAATGGATAGGATCTCAGGGCCACCATCTAATAATATACAGCGAACTCCTGGGCCAGGCTTCCACCCAGAAAACAGGAACTCGAGAGAGCCCGTGCCCAGTTTTAGAAAACACAGTGGTGGTCATTACAAGTACTGCCTTGGAGAATGAAGCATTCCTCCCTCACCTCAATTTCGTCTTCGATGGGGCTCCGAGGCTGTAGATAAAGAGAATGTTATGGGCTTAATGGGTATTGATTCAGCCGTAGATTTGACAGACTCTCCATCCCTATGAACAAGGTGGAGAAATGAGGGCCAGAGAGCAGAACCATTCAGTGCGTAGGAAGAGATTGTAAGCACATATGCAAATGTCGTGCAGTGGCTTCTGGACTGGACTGTGACCCAATACCACCTGCAGGCATCGTCAACCCATCAACCTTTTTTTTGACCCCAATGGGGGGCTCTGCAGTCCTCCACTCGGGCTCCCAGCAGACCAGCATTGACCATTAGGTTTCTCGAGTTGAAGCTCATTAGCCATCTGTCCAAGTCTTGCCCTTTCGGGAATCCCTTGTATTATAGGACTACTTCACCTGATCCCACTGCACACGGCTTGGGATCCAAACCCAGTAATAAAGAAATCTGTTCAATTTCTAGATGACTTGAAGTCTGGAAGGAAGATGGATTGGGTCAACATTTATCAACATATGACCAAATTGTATTATGGGATGGAAGCTAAGGAGTTATGATAGGTAATTTATTACCCCACACTTGAGTTTGTGAACGAATTTGCACAAGAATGGTTTGATGGTAGCAACGATTTGCCAGCAGTTCGTCAAGGCAGTGGAGCACAAACTAGACCAGGAGCCTGTTTGAGTCCAATATAACTTGATCTTTTTTTTTCTTATTTATTAATTATGTATACAGGGTTCTTTCTGCATGTATCCCCAGGCCAGAAGAGGGCGCCAGGTCTCATCACAGATGGCTGTGAGCCACCATGTGGTTGCTGGAAATTGAACTCAGAACCTCTGGAAGAGCAGCCAGTGCTCTTAACCTCTGAGCCATCTCTCCAGCCCATAACTTGAAATTTGCAGAGCATGGAAGACAACAGGCCAGAATGATTTATGCTTATCTAGAGTCAAGGCTAAACCACGAATTTTAAAGACCTTCATAAACACCAAAAACAAAACAAATAAAACAAAACAATTTTTTTAAAAAAAGCTGTAAAGGTACACCCAGGTCCCAACTTGCTTACATAATACAAAATAAATCCATATAAAGCCAGAAAATAAGGGCAAATAAATCCAGGAGATCCTGCCTGCCTTTCCTCATGGAAATGTCTTTGCTTTTTTTAGAGGTCTAAAAGATCAAAAGCTTAAAGGCTTCCTCCTCCTCCTCTTCCTCTCCCTCCTGCTCCATTTGACTGTAGCCTGGGGCATTTGATTCAGGATTTCACTGGTCACCAGTAGTCAATGTCATGTGAAACATATTCAGCTTGGGAGAGAGGCCTGGCTGTGTCATAGTCTACATCTGATTATGCCCCTCCCAGAGAGTTCCTGACTCCCTTTCCCTGAGGCTCTTCTGTGCAAACAGAATATGGTGCAATTTCTATGTTTAAAAAACATTTAAAGTTTTTCATGACTCCCCAAAAAGTTGATTTTAAAAATAAGTCAAAATTAGAGAAATGTTTTAAACACAAAGGCATCAACCAGCTTCCAGTGAAATATGGCTGTTCCCAGATCTGCTCCTCTCAGCGGCCTCCACACTGTCCCCTGGCAGTGTTTACAGATTTACTCTGGAATTGCTTTCATATCTCTAAACAGGATGTTTTAACTAATGCATCTTGATGTATGCACTCCATACGTTATCTACCGATTATCTATTATGCTGGCCAAGTGTTGAATTTTCTTATATTACCCCAACTTCCTCCTTCCTCATCCTTGGAATGTTACTATTTTTTAAAATCAGTAAATGGCGTCTATTGCTTTGCCTATGGAAATATTGGTTACTACCTCATCAGGCTAATTCCACATCCTTTTGTATAGTCCGCACAACTCCTAGCTCCCAATCTCTTTCTCTGGGTCTTACTTCTCTTTATAGACTTCCTCATGGTTCCTTTGCCTTTCAATATTTCCTCACATCTGTAATTCTGTTTTTGGAGGTGGGTCAAGGTCTGGCTTCAAACTCCCTTAATAGCCAGAATGAATGTTCTGAATGTTTGACCCTGCTGTCTCCACATCCCAAGGACTAGGATTACAGACATGTGCTGCCACATCTGTTCACTGCAGTACTGGGGATCAGACCCAGATCTTTATATAAGTTGGGCAAATGTTCTACCAACTGGACCAATTCCCAGACCCACACCAGGCTTCCTTCCTTCCTTCCTTCCTTCCTTCCTTCCTTCCTTCCTTCCTTCCTTCCTTCCTTCCTTCCTTCCT
>NC_022012.1:37361300-37406825 GCF_000317375.1 Microtus ochrogaster
TCTCTCTCTCTCTCTCTCTCTCTCTCTCTCTCTCTCTCTCTCTCTCTCTCTTTCCTTCTTCTTCCTCTTTCTCTTCTTCACATCACACATTTCATTTGGATTTAAATATTGACCTGAGGCATTCTTGAAACCTGTCCTTTAATATCCCTAGAGTCCAATTGTTCTTGTTGCTTTGGTGACCAGGTGAAACAGGTCATTTTGGTATCAACCTGACCTTCCTTCCCCACACCCCCCCCCACAGGCCATTCTGTTATCAACCTTTCCCCTCCTCCCAACACAGGGTTTCTCTGTGTAGCCCTGGTAGACCAGGAAGGCCTCAGACTCACAGAGTTCCACCTGCTCTGCCTCCTGAGTGTAGGGATTAAAAGCACGTACCACCACTGCCTGGTGTATTGTCCTGCTTCTTGCTTGGGTTGTAGTCAATGTTTTCTTCAGTCCATCTGTTTTCCTCCCTCTTGATTTAACTTGCAGGGTACTCTTTAAGGGCATGCTAAGGAGGAGTACATGAGCATAGACGATCTGCGTTGTTAGGAGCCCAAAAGTGTGTTTGTTCTGCTCTTCTTGGATGCAGGAGTCTGACTGAGCTTCTGGGTTGGAAGCTATTTTCATTCAGAACTTTGAGGACTTATTCTGTGGTCATCAGGTATCACAGATGAAAGGTATGTGCTAGCCTGGTTTTAGTGCATTATAGATGAACCTTCTCTTCCGCCAGTGTTCCCTTCTCCCCACTCCACCTTTCTCTGGCATTGCTGTTCTAAATCTTCATTCATTTATTGAGCACAGAACTGCTCTATCAGAATGGTGTCTTCAGCTCCTGATGGTTCTTTTGCAGTACTTTTTAAATTGCTCTTCCTTAGCTTTACTTTTTGAGATAATCTTAATCAGATCACCCTGAATCGATTCTCTGTCTTTTTTTGAGTTCACATTTCTTTTCTGTTTCTTTTCTTCTCTTTCAAAAAGATTCCCTTGACCATATCATCTTAGCTTCCCACTGACCGTTTTAAATCACAAAATATTGATCATATATATTACATATTTCAATACATACTTTGTATTTTGTTTCTTTTTAAATTGAATTCCGTTCTTGTGCATGTACACACACACACACACACACACACACACACACACACACACACACACCCCGGTGTTTTAATTTTCTTGATGATCTGATTAGAATCTTTTTAGGGTTTACTTACAAAAAAAATTTTTTAACCTCATTCTATTTCTTCCATTTCTTGATTACAAACCACTCTTACAACTTTGGTATTTTCCAATTCTGAATGCTTATACTTTGTAGTAGGAGGTTGCTTGTTTGTTTCCTGGCCACCCAGACTCCAGAAATAACCACACAGAAACTGAATTAATTAAATCACTGCTTGGCCCATTAGCTCTAGCTTCTTATGGGCTAACTCTTACATATTAATTTAACCCATTTCTATTAATCTCTGTAACACCATGAGATTGTGGCCTACCAGCAAAGTTTCAGCGTGTCTGTCTCCAATGGAGTTTCCATGGCTTCTCTCTGACTCCACTTCCTTTCTTCCAGCATTCAGTTTAGTTTTCCCCACCTAGCTCTGTCCTACCCTATCAGGACAAGTCAGTTTCTTTATTAACCAATGATATTTGCAGTATACAGAAGGGAATCCCACATCAATACTTTTGTTACATATACATGATACATGGTGCTATTATATTGCATGTTTTGCATTTTCATTTAAAGGTCTGAAGTGACACCTACAAACCTTCAAATTGATTTTTTTCAAAAATGTCTTGGGTCTGTTAATGCCCCACAGGTCCCTTCACTGCTCTCTAGTGTTTAATCAGTCAGCTGTCTTCCTGGACATGGAGGTTTAGACTATTCCAACGGCTCACCTGCACATTTGGTGTGTTGGTCTGAAGATACAGTTTCTTCCTAAGCACATATGAAAATCTGGATATATCTTCTGTGTCTATCACTGACTTCTTTAAATTCATTAGGCTGTGGCAAGTTGCCTTTAAAGTATTTGTATCAATTCATCCTCCTTCTGCTATTAAAGCTGCCAGTCCCCTCCTCACCACTAGTGTCAGGATCAATCCCAAGGTCTTGTGCATGCTAAACCACCCCCACCCCACCTTCCAGAGGGCTTTCCTGCTCAGTATACTTATTTATGACTGCTAAATTTCCTCCTCTGCACAGTTGCTAATTGGATCAGTGGAAACCAGGATGTCACTTTTAGTCAACAATTGTTAATAACAGCCAAGTGGAGCACGTCTTTGTTGGCTTTCAAGGTTTTCTCTTTTGTGGACAGAATGAGCATACCTTCCATCTAGTTTCCTATTGAGTTGCTTACTTACTTCATTGATTTATGGAAGCCTGTTTATGTGGAGTAACCTGGGAGTTTGTCAGAAATGCTGGATCTCAAGTTCTATCCCAGAGCTGCGGGACCACAATATTTATCTGAGTGTGGGCCAAGTGATTGGACTGCACGGTTTAGTTTGAGAAACATAATTTAGAGCATTGTGTAGAAGGCTGGGGTTCTGTCTCTTGAACATTTGGTATAATTTTCTCTACAGCCACCAGAAACTTGTGTTTGCTAGTTGTAGCTGCTGTTGTTGGATACAGGCAAAATTTCAACTGCTTATTCAATTTCTTTAACGATGGAATTGAAATAAATCCATTCTGATTTTTAAGTATCTTCTGAGTAAGGGTTATTGGTTCATTTGTCTAGAAAATTGTATTTGCTATTTATAATTTCTTAGTATATCTTATGAAGATATTCATATTAAGATTTACACTCTCTCTGCTCTATGCAAAGCTGTGTCTCTGCTTTCTGAGTTTTCTTCCCCTCCCTCCCCTTCCTTCCCTCTTCTCTCTCTCCCTCCCTCTCCTACTCTTTCCGATGGTTCTGGTTTTATGGAATTGTTGGCTTACAGCATTCTCATTAATAACTAAGTGAGTGAAAATAGCTGTTAATTTCTGCCTTTATCTTATCTTCTTACTTCAACTTTCTGATTCCTTTCCAATTCTTTAAGAGGAACCTCTAGCTTTTTAATCTTTCCTTTTTTAATGACTTTGACATTTAAGGCTGTATATTTCTGATGAATAGCTATTGTGATTGCATCTTATGTGTTTTGATGTGTTCTGTTTTGATTGTCCTTTATCGCCAAGTGTCTTCTAATTTCCATGTTTATTTCTTTTTGACCTGTGAGTTATGTGAAAGTCTTTAAATGTATGAACATGTAGGATATGCTAAAAATACTTCTGAAGTATATTTCTAACTTAATTACCCAATGGCTCAAGTGCATGGTCCAGGTGATATTAGCTCCTTGGTATTTGTTGAGCCTCCTGTTCCAGGATCCCGCTCATGTTATATTACAGACACATTATTAATACTTGAAAAGAATATGTGCTCACCTCTTAGTAGGTGCGGTCTAGCCTGCTGGCTGTATTTTTCTAGCCTTTTGTCCTAGCTCTTCTTAATTGGCTTAACCTATCAGTTGCTAAGTACTGTGTTGTAATTGTCATTATGGTTTTAAATAGGTAAATTTCTCCTTGAATTGAGTAGCTTTGATTACACACACACACACACACACACACACACACACGCACACACACACACAAATGCACACATTTTTTTAAGGTAGTGTCTCTTCATGTATGCTAGGCTGATTTCAGACTTGTATTCCTCCTGCCTCAACCTTCCAAGTGATAAAAGTACAGGTACCCATGCCTAGCTGCTTTATGTATGTATTTTAATGCAGAGCTGTGCTGAGGCAGAAGATACTGTGTTTCAGGCTAGCCTGGGATTATAGTGAGACATTATCTCAAACCTCAGCCAATCAAGCAAAAAGGTTATATTACCAGCTTCATATTTGATATTTTAGCACTACTATATATTTCAGACTACTATATATTCACAGCAATGGTTCCCTTTAATTATGTGATATCTATATGTTTCAATAACATACAACAAAATAATTATGCTTCAGTCTTTTTTAGATTGGAATATGACTGGGATAGCCCTTTCTAATTTTTTTTCAATTTTTTTCATGTCCTTATTTTAAGTACTGATTTGAAAGTCATTTAACAAGTAACATTTATGTGTTTAAAAAGGCTCATATATCTCTTGTTGTCCTCATATCTGCTCTATAGCTAAGGGTAGCCTTGAACTCCTGATCCTCATGACTCAACCTCCCAAGTGCTGGGCTTACAGGCATGTGCCCCCATGCCCAGTTTATGTGGTACTGGGTATTGGATTGATTTGTTCATCTTGGAAAGCATTCTAGCCATTGAGCCACATCTCCAACTCCTCTTTATTTATATGTTTACTTAGATAGGGTCTCATATGTCTCAGGTTGGCCTAGAACTTGCCGTAAAACTGAGGATGACCTTGAATTCAAGCCCTCCCTGTCTCTATCCTCCTATTGCCAGGACTGCATGTGGGCTTACATTACCATGCCCAGTTTATAGCAGATGACTTTAGGCCACTTCCATTTTTGTGACCATCAGGAAATAATCAGTGTTTTATCAGGCTGAATATCATTATTTTATCTTGTGTCTTTTACTCACTCTGTATTCCCCTTACTGTGTCCGTTTACCAAGTTCTCCCAACCTCGGGGTCTAAGACAGCATTCCGACATGCTCACAAGTTCTCTACATGTTTGGACCCTCATTTGGAGCCACAAAGGCTGATATAATCCCAGGACTTATTTACTTGTATGTGTTAAAAAAGAATTACAGGAAACCATAGTTTCGAACTAGACTCCTGTGCTGTACCCCAGTAGACCAGACTAAAAATCAAAGAAATGATCATTTCCTGACATGATAGAGACAGCACTTACCCTAATCCCATCATTATCCACTGTGCTCAAGAGCGAAGTGTGGCATCCCAGGAATACATGCTATCACTGCATGTCGGCTAAAGATAAGACCGCATCTAAAACAATCCAAATAAAGAGATCACCCATATTGAAGTTTCAAGTTACCAAGCCAAAATGAAGTCATTTCCTGACCGTCAGAAGCCTTGGAAGAACGAAGGCCACCCAAATATTCTAAACAGCTGGCACAAAGACATCCTTTCTATTGAAATCCTTGTGTCCTTTAAACTCTTAAAAAGTAACCTGAAGTTGACAGTTGTTTCCCGATGTTCTGTCTCTCTACGCCTGTCTTACAAGGAAAGGAACTTTCAAACAACTGATGACCCTTTTTTTTTTTTTTTTTTTTTTTTTTTTTTTTTGGTTTTTCGAGACAAGGTTTCTCTGTCTGTAAAGTCAGCCCCATGCCTAGACCATTGGGACATGCATTCTAGTTTATGGAATGAAGTGTTGCCCAATCCTAGAATCATAAAATAAAGCCAAATAAGCTCTCTCGGTTGTTGTAGTTTTGTTCTTTGGCATATGTCTGGTAGTTGAAGGTGGCTGGGTGCTGAGACCTTAGCGGAATTTATCAGTTTGTATGATGCATGGTTAATCTTTCTGTATAGCTGGGGTCCTCACTATGTGGCGGCCATGTCTGAGGCCAGTCTGGTCTATAGAGTGAGAGAGAGAGAGAGAGAGAGAGAGAGAGAGAGAGAGAGTGTGTGTGTGTGTGTGTGTGTGTGTAAGGAGTGAGAGAGAGACTCAGAGAGAGGGATGGGGAAGGGTAGGATGGAGGGTGCTTCCCAAGTCCAAAAACAGGAGCAAAAGGGTTCTACCTGCTGCTAGACAAGGTTAAGTTCTAGAAAAGCCTGTGAGATCAGACATATTATTGGGTTATTTTTCATAAAGTTCAATCTAGCAACTTAGTTTTTATTTGCGTCTTTTTTTCCCCCTTAGCATTCTATTGGAATGACTGAGGTTTGTAAAAATTATCCCCACACATTCCACCTACTATTCTGGGAGTTATAAACTCTTTTATTTTTTAAACAAATACCTTTAAAATGTTTGTATTTATATTTCACACAAAATACAAAGCAAATCACCCTATGCCTTTCTCCCCATCTAAAGAAAGACGTCAGAACTCAATGAATGCCCACCTTTTCCTCAATTTACATGTTAGGTTGTTGGAAGATTAATCCCCCTCCAATGTATAACCCCAGTAATTATCACATAATTTGTTTTTGTTTTTAATAGCATAGCCTGTTTCAGACTATTGGCATGAGCCCTGCTCTGCGTTATGCTTTTATCGGGCTTTCTGGCAGTTACTCCATTAGAGCATCTTCCTCAAAGCTTTATAGACACTTTCCTTAAAAATACATATCTAAAATGTCTTTACTTCACTTTCGCTCTTGAAAAAAATGCTTTAGTGATGCCTACAATGAAGGCTGCTGGCTCTTCTCTCTTGGAACGGTAGCCTGAGCCTTCCGGAGCCTGCTGCTCTCCAGGAACCCGCAGGCAGCGGCTTTGTAGGAAACACACACCTTTCATCTCGCTTGTTCCAGGGGTCCTGTTGCCTTTGCTGCTCTCAGGCTTTACAGCAATGTTGCCAGGCAAGCGTTTAGTGCCGCGGATCAAGTACAAGGATCTCCAGTTCTGGAAAGTTTCTGACTATTATCGCCAGAATACGGCCTCTTCTGTCTAGGTGCTCTTTTCCCATTTTCACCTACGGTGTATATGCTGAACCTATGTATGGGTCATTTCCATCTCTTAACTGCTCTGAGGTTTTGTTGGTTTTTTTTAATTTCTTTATATTCTGGGAAATTTCATATGGTTTATTTTATAGCTCTCCAATTCTTTTGTTTGCTTGTTTTATTGATTTTTTTTCTGTTTGTTAAATGGATCTCATTATATAGGCTTAGAACTTTCTGTGTAGACCAGGTTGGCTTTGATCTTGTGATCCTCCTGTCTCTGTTTCCCAGGTATTAGGCTCACAGGCTTGTACCACCACACCTGGTCACCACACCTGGTCACCATACCTGGTCATCACACCTGGTCACCACACCTGGTCACCACACCTGGTCATCACACCTGGTCTTCTCACCTTACTTCATGAATTCTTTAGCCATGCTTGAATGCACTTGTCTTCTTGTTTTCCTGCGATACAGTCTCCTCTATCCTCACGCTTGCTGTAGCAGAAGCTAGCCTTGAACTCCTACCACCCCGCTAAGACCTCCTAAGTACTGGGATCATAGGTACAGCACAGGTTTGTACCATCACACCAAACTTAACATGCTATTTAAGTTTTCCATTGAATTTTAAACTTTATTAACTATGTCTTTTCTTTCCAGACTTCTGGGAGACCAAACTTTTTGTCCTGCCTTCTCAGTGACTTTCATGGTTTTAATTCTCTCTTTTATACCTTCCTCTATCCAAGAAATAGAATATTTCTATTACCCAGAGTCCTCTTCTTTTTCTTTTTAGTCACATCCCATTCTCTTTTAAAGAAAATGATTGCCTCAACCTCGAATGTGATCATTTCTTCTTGTCCTTTTTAACTCTTTTGTTGTTGTTGTTGTTGTTTTGTTTTTATTTTTTGAGAAAGGGTTTCTTTATGTAACAGCCCTGGCTGTCCTGGAACTAGTCTGTAGACCAGGCTGACCTTGAACTCACAGAGATCTGCCTGCCTCTGCCCCCATCACAGAGCGAAATCCCCAGCCTACACATCTATGTTTTCCAGGTGGTTTTGAAGTTTTGATTGTAAACTTTTCTTTGAAGTGTCTCTGGAATTCTGGAGATGTTTACATAAGGATATGATATTTTAAGGGCATTTTTATTTGCTTTTTTTAGAAGTCTCAATACATCACTAACCCAGGCCCAAATTTTAAATATAATAGAGTCAACTCATTACTTCTGAGTTAAGACACTAGAATAAAATTAGAGGCCAAATCCACAAGCAGAGTTGGTTTGGCAGTCATAAGTTTCCTCATGAGAACGTGAAGAAATCAAGGCAGATCAACCGTCTATCATCCTTCTCACCCAGCAGCAAGCATATCTCTATTGAGTTCTTTCATGGGACGTAATCATTTGTAGGTGAAGCATCTACCAAAAATCTCAGTCCCAGCACTCCACTTCAGAAAACCAAATGCCTCTACCAGTGCCTGGGTCCCCTGTGAGCCTTATCCCCATATGTTTGGTCCCACAGCTCTCAAGGTGCTGCAGGGGCGACAGTGTCAACACACGTGATTCCTGCTCTAGATTCTTCTGTGTCTGGCTCGCGGGTAAGTTGTACTTTCGTAAAGGTCAGTTATGCATTTAAAGGATGCTTGCCTTTCTAGGTCATTGTCACGGACGTTCCACTGTGACTTTGTGGCTATCTGGGCCATTGCATTGCTGGAACCAACAAACAATCTTGCCCTTCTTCCTCAGTTTTGAATCCCACCAAGACCTTCCACTGTGTCTTTCTTGCCAGTGCCTGAAGCCTGCTGATCTGCCTTGAGGGCAATCCTGGCTGTTCCTGAGACTAAGAACCCTCTGGGTCCAGTGCCTGCGGAGTTCTGAGGTTGGACCAGCTGGCTCCCTGTCGGCCCTCTTCTTCACATGCTTCCACCACTCACTTTCTGTCTTCTTGAAGCCATTCACATCTTTGATGGCCATGATCTTCTTTTTGTTCTTTTGGTTCTTGTGAGTTTAGAGTTTTCTTTTGTGTTTTGCTTTCATTTCAATAAAAATTCAGTGGTCTGTGGTACCACTTGAGGCCATGTTGATGTCCAGAGTCCGTGCTGCCACCGAGGGCCATGTTGGGGTCTGTGGTCCGGCCGCAGCTGGGGGCCGTGTTGATTTCTGTGAACTGCGCTACCACCAAAGGTTATGTAGAGCTCTGTGGTCTATGTCACATCCTGGAGCCATGTTGGTGGCTGTGGCCCATGTTGCCCCAGAGACCACATTGTTGCCCAAAAGCCACCTTGATTATCAGTGGCCTGTTCTGTGTCTGATAGATGGCCATGATGGTGTCTGTGACACATGCTATGGCAGAGGACCATGTTGCTGTCTGTGGTCTGTACTGCCACTGAAGACCATGCTGAGGCCCTGTGGCACGTGCTAATGCAGGAGGCCATGTGGATGTTCGTGGTTCGAGCTGTTGCCAGAAATTATGTGAAAGCCCATGATCTGTGCTCCTGATGACTGTAAAGTAGGCAAGGAAGCTATTTTTACAGTGTTACTGATGACTGCAGACTCACAGTGGAGTCAGAGAAGGCATCTGTGACAACCCATCCCTCTCCCCCCACAAAGGTCACAGCCTAGACAGGAGGCTGTCAAAGAGAACTCTTAAAAACTGTGATATGGCCGCACAGGCTTTTAATCCCAGCATACTTTTAATCCCAGGCAGAAGCAGGCAGATCTCTGTGAGTTTGAGGCCAGTCTGTTCTTACAGAAAGAGTTCTAGGACAGTCAGGGCTACACAGAGAAACCATGCCATAAATAAATAAATAAATAAATAAATAAATAAATAAATAAATAAATAGCGATAATAATGCTGAAGTGTAGCTCTTCATAACTGATGGTCTCTGGCAGGGGTGTGAGTGCGGAAGGACTCGATTTTCTTTAAGAGGCTGGCCACTGGGACGTTGACCGTGTCCCACTGAATATATGGGCAATGCAATTGGACTTTTAAATTTATTTGTCTTTCTTCTCCTTCCTTCTTTATTTGGGGGGAAGGAGTGAGGTCACAAGGGTGGGGCAGACCTGGGAGAACTGGGAAGTGAGTGTGACCAGGGTTGCATTATGTGAAATTCCCAAAATAATCAACAAAATACTGTGTTAAAAAAAAAACTGTAATTCAGGAGGGAGAGAAAATAAACACACGTCTCATTTTCCATGTTTATATGTTATTTTGTCTTTATGTTTCTTGCATTGTAAATGAGTTTGCCCTCTTGAACATATGTTCATTTCCCAAGTCTTCTTGCTTCATAAAAACCGTTATTTCCGTCCTTTGCCTGCTTCATTTGCTCTCTTCTCCCCACCCCCCTCCGTATTGGCTCCTAGAAGGCTCCGATCTAGTTACATACTAATTGCTTATTCTGAAGACATTAACACCTCGAAATACTGAACACCAGTACTTTCTAATTTAGTGCTCATTCTTCCCAAAAGCTATTCCTCAGTTTGCTGACGTCTGTGGAGTCCGATACACTGTTCATTCGACCTTTCGGAACTTCAACAGTGGTTCAGAGAGGACACAAGCTCCTGTGCCGGTCAGCCTTCTGTCACGGATACAAAACCCTCAAGATAAATGACATCAAAGAGCGAAGATGCATTCTGACTCACAGTTTAAGAGATTTCAATGGAGCCAAGCTTAATGGCTTCCTTGCTTTGGGACCCGTAGGAGGTCAGAACATCATGGTGGGCAGTGAATGACAAGCAAGGCTATTGACTTCATGGCGGATGGGAAGGAGGTGGAGAGACTGGAGTCCTAACATCTCCCACAAGGGTGTTGTGACAACCTTCTCCCACTAGGCTCTTCTTCTTAAAGACAGCATATCACCCAGCAGTAACATGGGCTGGGGGCCAGGCTTTCCACCCACGACCTTTGGAGCTTATTTTTGACCCAAGCCATAACATTCCCTAAATGCCTCTATGGCCACAGCTTCGGATTGGGTCTATGGAGACCGGAAGCCCTAATGGAAAGCAGAGAGCCAGAAATGGGAGTTTTTATTTGAACAGGTCATCTGTTAGTACATGGATAATTGAGAATTGACTACAAGTGAAATCGACAAAAACAACCTCTTAATTATGTACCAATAGACCCTATCGTTCACTGTGGGCAGGAAAGCAATTCCCACGCTGGCTCTTAAAGGCAGCCTCACTCCCCCTCTTCCTTGAGATCTTGCACTTGTGACCTGCTCTTCCGGCGAGTTCTCTTTAAGACCCATTCCTCTCCAGATGCCTAAAGTGTTGAAGGCAAAGCCGCAGCCTCTTTACTGCTGCCTGAGTTCTTGAGCCCCCAGTCGGCGTGTAAAGAGGAGGCAGTATACATCTCCATCTCCGGCGCCTCTGATGGTGGCTGGCATGATGCTTGATAGCAGAATTTCTCAGACAACAGGCTCGGGCTGGGGAATTTTAATATTGTCTCTCCCTATAAGTAATTTCCAATGTTTATGCTCTGTGGAGCCCCTCTCGCGTGTCAGAGCAGAACAAATGCCACTTTTAATGGACTTGCTAAATCATAAAAACTGCTTGCAAAATTGCATCTGATTAAAACAAGAAAATGGTCCATTATTCAGAAAAATCTCCCTGCAGAGGCTCACAGGGTGGCTGAAGGTGGAGAGATGCAGGGAGTGCCCGGATACTGTGGCATTTCTCTCTCCATGGGAAGGAGGGAGCTCCTTTCCCCATCTTTCCCCATCCTCCACTCTCCTCCTCTCTTCTCCGCAGGTCCTTAGTCCTTCTACCATCTGTGGTGAAAGGAAAATTGACATTAATCATTTTGTAATTAATTTATATGACAACACATTATTAGCGGAGGCACAGCATGTATGACAAGGTACAGCCAGTTTAGAAGATGGTGGCATGGGGGTAGGGAGTACTCTGAATTCCCCGGGTGGCCCAGTGCTCAGTGGCCTCTGTGGTGCATGGACCAGTACAGTGGCTGTGGGAAAACCCTGCTCTGCCCAGCCGGACCAAGATCTCTTGGCTAGCAATAAAATATATACTAAAAAAAAGGAAATTGAATTATACCACTGATAAAAGCCACTCGGTGGAGTGGCACTTGCAATGAATTAGCAGTCAGGTCTGATTTGGCCATTTAATCTAATAGCTAGACCAGCTGACAGATGACATCAAAACTAAGGATGCTTCATGTATAGAGAAGTATCTCTAAGCCTGGAGAGGAAGCAGAGCAAAGATGTACGAGACTGAGGGATCTCCATCTGTGGTGAGCCGGGGAACATAGCTGGGGAAGGGGCGGGGAACTCAGCCTCAGGTGAATGGCAAGGTTGGGGGAGGAACAGCATCATAAATGGCAGCCAGAACTGTAGATCAACCCTGTTTGGTGTTGTTCTGTGCACAGAACCAGAAAGCCAGGCTGGGTGAGTCTTTCCAATGCCAGGGAGGAAGTCTGTGCTAATGAGCTCCTTCAGTATCCAATACCACAGAAGAAGCAGCTGTGATTCTTATCTTCCATGATTCTTTGGGGGTGTCTAGGCTGGGACTCACAGACCTTCCACATGATATCAGGTTGGATCATCCCTGAGACCGTGTTTATCTGAGGGCTAGAGCATGTGTATGGCTTTGCTGGCGCATCTGGGTCCCATTCCTTGTCATGGGACCCACGGATCTATGTACCCACTGTTTTACAAGAACATCTCACCATGCTTATCACAATGCCTATCAATCAGCTTTCCATTGCCAACAGTGTAATCCTACAGACTGGGTAGGCTTTGTGGAAAAGAAACTTATTTAGGTTCATGGTCCTGAGGGTTTAAGGTTGATGGAGGCCCGAGTCTAGTATTGGCCTTTTTGATGGCAGCATCCAGAGGCGGCACAGATCATTCTAAGGAAAGAGCAGACAGTAGGCATGCAGGCTGTTTCAGTTAGACTTTCCATTCCTTCAGTGAAACACCACAACCAAAAAGCAAGCTGTGGAGGAAAGGGTTTATTTGGCTTACACTTCCATATCACTGTTCATCACTGAAGGAAGTCAGAACAGGAACTCAAACAGGACAAGGACCTGGAGGCAGGAACTGAAGCAGAGGTCATGGAGGGCTGCTGTTTGCTGGATTGCTCTTCATGGCTTGTTCTTCTGCTTTCTTATAGAACCCAAACCACCAGACCAGGAATGAACCCATCCACTATGGGCTGGGCCATTCCCCACCAATCATTCATTAAGAAAATACCTTACAGTCTTGCTTATAACCCAATCCGATAGAGGCATTTTCCTAATTGAGGTTCCCTCCTTTCAAATGACTTCAGCTTGTGTCAAGCTGACTTGTCCAGCACAAGTGACCCCTTGTCAACTTGATATACAAACACATCACTGTTAAGTCACAACCTTTCTTTTCTCGCTCAGCCCCAAGATCTCACACTAAAAAATATAAATAACTTAAAAAAATCCCACCGTCTTTACAAATTCAAACACACTAAAAGTTCAATTTCTTAAAAGTAGCCAATCTCTTCTAAAAATCCAAAGTCTTTGAAAATTCAAAGTCTCTCAAGTGAGGGCTGCCGTAAAATAAAATAAAAAAAGATAAACACTTTGTTACTTCAAAAGACAAGAGCCAGGGCACAGTCACAATCAAGTCATAGCAAAACCAAACTCCAGAAGTGTAAATAACTCATGTCCAATGTCTGGGATCCACTCATGATCTTCTGGGCTCCTCTGAGGAAGGGGTTTGGGTCACTCTCCAACTCTGCCTTCTGTGACCACACAGATTTTCTTCTAGGCTCTGGCTGGATCCACTCCTCTGTTGCTGCTCTTGGTGGTTGTTGTTCCATGGTCCTGGCATCTCCAAAACCCCGGAGTCTTCTGCTGTACCCGGACAGCTCTTTCCCCAATAGCCTCTCACAGGCTCTCTTTATGGTGTCAAGCCTCAAATTTTCTGCATGACCCCTTCAATCCTGGGCCTTCAATGGCCACTGAGGCTGTACCTCCACCAATGGCCTCCCCGGGCCTCTCAGGGTGCCAAGTCTCAATGGTTTTCTCAGACTCCTTCATGCCTTCAAAGCTGGTACCAGCTGGGTGGCTCCACACTAAGTTCTGCTGCCTTCATGAGCTACAGCTTTGGCTGCCTCTGGACCACAGCTCTGTGCGTGCCCTGATTCTGAGGAAACACTTCTCAGAAGATTTCACCTCAGTGACGCTGCTGTCTTCCTGATCACCAAGAATTGCTCAGCTCCAGCTGACCAGCATGGAACATCCCAGCAACTGAGATCCCAGTGGCTCTGGTATCTTGCTCATTATAACTGATGCTTCAGCCCCAGGTAACCAGAATCACAGAATCGTCATTCAAAATAGCAAACTTCACCAGCCAGGCCTCCATCTTCTGCATCGCCCTCAACATGCTTATCTTTCTACAGAAAAGGTCACCACAAGCATTGGATACTCAGTGAATTTTTTTTTTTTTTGCACAGAGTTTCACAATCCTCCCCCAAACAACATGGTCAGGTCTCTCACAGCAATATCCCAGGATCCTGATACCAATTTGCCTTAGTTAGGGTTTCTATTGCTGTGATGAAACACGATGACCAAAAAGCAAGTTGCATGCTGATGTCTTTCGGTTTGTCCTCTTTTTACAAAGACCCTTTACAAAGCTCCACCCAATGAGCTCACCTAATTCCATCACCTCCCCACAGTAGATTAAGTTTTCATCCTTTTAACAGCCCACAATAAAGAGTTAGCCTTATTATAGGACAAATCATGTTCAAACCATAGCACCATGGTGTCTAGATCAAACATGGAAGCTGCTGGGCCTCTTAGGTCAATGCCTGGACCCCCAGTGGTACCACATCTACATTCCAATGCTCAAAGTGAGTTATAATACCAAGCCAGATTCAGAGGGAATGGAAATATATGGTCCCCTTTTGATAGCGAGAGAGTCAGAAAGGTACAGATATTGTAGGGGGGGGCAGGTGTTGATACCTACCTTGGAAGACAGTGTGTCACACTGAGGCTACTTATGAAGACATGAACTTGAAGCCAGGTGGTCTGCATTTGAGTGCGGTTTTCTCCCCATCCTTGCCCAGAAACCTTGGGCAAGCAGAAAGAGCTCTGAGCTGTAGATACTTACTCCCTTCCCCTTCCCACAAGTGCCAACTTAGTGAGCTTCTTGCCGATGAAGGATTGTTAAGAGGACACACCCCTCTCCCTGCCCTCTTTTTTTGCTTTGATTAATCAGTACTTCTCTCTGCTCCTGGATCACCACCCCTACCTTCCTCTTCCACCTCCTTCTCCTCCTCCTCGTCCTCTTCCTTATTCGTTTAAAGGATTGCCTTTGGACCACCATGATCTCCAGACTTGTTTTCTGGCCCCACTTTCCAGAATGTCACAGTGACAAGCCCCAGCCTCTTCCTTGGGACTGCTGTGAGCAGGAATGCATATTCTTTCTACTCCAGGGTACCAGGACAAGAAGGAACTTGGGGACTGATTTGGCCATGTGCCTTGAGACAGAACTACATCACCTAAAGAGGTCTCCCGCCCTTGCCATGCCTGGTGTCAGGCTAATTGAGCTCTAGAGTCCACCAGTGGAAGGCCATCAGCTGGGTCATTGGCCTCCTGAGCGCCTCTCTGCTACATGCTTCGTTACACCCAAGGCTAAGTATGGTGAAGCATCTTCCACTTGACCTGGGGGCTAAGCGGCCTGCCGGGTTTACCCAGCAGCCCCTGCTTGCGGTCTCCTTAGTCTCCCTTCCCAGGCCTCTCAACCCTCACCCAGCTACTGCCTGTCATCCTCTGTCCTCCCTGCACAGAAATTATTTTTATAAACTCCTCCTTGACTGAAGAGCCACTTTAAAGCATTTAAAACACCACTGCTCTCTCCTAATGAGAGGGAGAAGAGGCGCTGAGGCACTAAATTCTCCAGAGCTTTGCTGTGGCGCTCTGATGCTGTGCTCTCTGGAAATATTTCTCTTCCAGCAACAGACAACATATTGGCTGGGGAGTACCCGAGCCTATTTTAGAACAGCCCCCTGAGTGCGATGTCTCCCCCTGGCAGAACTTCCAAAGTACACTCTATCAATACCCCAAACTTCAAACGTAGAGTGTGCAGTGTGCATGGGAACATGATGCTGAATGCTGGTTTTCATCATATCGCCCCAAATCCTTCATGGATCTCATTCCAAGCCAGACCCTGAGAAATAGACAAAACCACACTCCTGTCTTAGCTCATCCTAGACAGAGTTCCCGATGCCCTGCTTCTCAGGAAGGATAAGGTGAATTCTTCTGTTAGCCCTGAACCCTGCCTGGTACTTTAATACCAGGGCTCAAATGTGCGCCCCCAAGTCTGTGTGTTGGTAACTTAATCCCCCAGTGCGAAAGGGTTGAGAGATGAGAATTTCCAGGCTGAGGAGACCATGGGGAGAGCAGCTCCTAGATTAATGATGAACTCTGCTATCATGGAAACAGACGAGTTATTGTGAGAATCGATTCTAGGCAAAAGGATGACTTTCCTCAGCCTTCCAGCCTCATGCATGTCCATCTTCCTCAGGCTGTTGCCCGTCTGTCTTCCTCCACGGCATGATGCAGGGTAAAGGGCCTCATTGGATCTTAACCATCAGTACCTTGGCATTGGACTCTCCAGCCTCCAAGACTCGTGGGCCAAAAAAACAATCAATCAATCAAACAAACAATCTTCCTGTTTATAAATTCTCCAGTATTGTGGTTTGTTGTTGAAATGTCCTCCCACAGGCTCATGTGTTTGAATACCTGCTCCCAGCTGGTGGCACTGTTTGGGGGAAATCAAAGAACCATTACGACTCAGGGACTAGCTAGCAGGCGTAGGTCCTTGGGGATGAGTCTTGACGGTGACATCCCCTCCTGCTTCTGACCTGAGCTTTCTGCTCCCTGACCTATCCAGATGTGAGCGGCCCACAGCTGCCAGAGGTGCCACAGCCACAGGCAGAGCTGCTCTAGCACTTTGCCTTTTCCACCACGACAGACTGTTACCTCTGAAACTGTGAGCCCAAACCGACAGCCCCTCTCTTACGCTGTTTCCCTCAGGTATTTTGCCGTATTGCCAAGAAAAGTAATCCACCCTGGGAGGAGGCAGAAATCCTTAATAAATAAATAAATTAAAAAAAAATAAAGTAAAATACCTAGAGAAAAAAAAAAGAAAAGTAATCCACCCAAGTCTGTGGAATCCTTTCACTGCATAAAATCCCATGGGTAGCCTGCAAAAAATGAACTGGGGGAGCCCTGGGATTGTAACCCTGCTGTTCCTATACCGTCTCGCCCATGTTGATTACGGGGCCCTTGTTCTCAGGACCACACTTTCCCCTTATGCAGCTCGTGAAGGAAGTCTGCCTGGCTGCACCAGGTGCCTGGCATCTCTGAGAGACGGTTCACCTGGAGAGAGGGACTGTTCCTGCAGACACCAAGGCTTTACCTGATGAGACCCCTGCAGTTACCTGCCACTCAGACATCAGCGGTCCGGCCACCCACAGAGCCCTTTGTTCCTCTCAAGTCCAGTAAGCACAGACCGTGGGAGCTTCGGGGGCTCCATCTGATCCTGGAACCAGCCGCTGTGACTGGTTCCTTCCTCTTCCCCACTGTGTGTGAGTGAGGCCCCATCAGGCTCAAGTTCACATCTCTTCCTCTCAACACACACCAAGCTTCCTGTCTCTTGCTTAGACTCGAATACAGTCCCCTTGTGCACTTCCTTGCTTCCAACAGCACTCGCTTGGGCCTTTCCAAAACCACAAAGCATGGCCTTCAGGCTACTCAGGGCCACCCAATATGTCTCTTAATTTTCTTTGCCACATGGAATGGGGACATGGGGGTCACTGTCAGGCTTAGATGATAGCATGCATATGAAACTTCTGTTGTGTCCCTGAAAAAGGTAAGTCTGCAATCTAACTGAGCCACTGACCAGTTTACAATGCCCCACACCCAAAAGTCCAGTCTTTCCCCAATGCCTTGACCCTTCCCCTCCTGAGCTTGGATCACTCCTGTCTGTCATTCAAGTCTGATGTAGGATGTCATTTCCTCTAAGATGTCTTCCTGGACTCCGGCTGCCTGTGTTAGATGCTGATTCCGTGGGTCCCTGCTCTGAATTTTCTCCGCAGAAAGACCTTTCACCTTGAATCACGATAGCAGTCCACTTGTCTGCTTCTGGCATTGCCCTGTGAAGCCCCAGAGAGTGGGATCTGCATCTCCCAGGTGACTGGCACTTCTGGGTGAGGAGAAAGCCTTCCGAGTGGGAACTGACGAAGGCCTGGCCAGTCTATGTCCCTGTCTCTGCTGCAAGACCAGCTTCATACAGCCTTGAGGATGTCTTCATGCAGGCGGGAAGGCAGGAAGAATAAATGTCAAACACCAGGGACTGGCATTCGATGACAAGTGCTTAGAGCGTGATCAGGACAGACAATGAGCAGGCTGAGTGCCGGGAGAAGAGAGCTATCACCGTGGGCACATTGAATATTGTTGAAATAAGTGGGCCATCGGCTAGGCCAGGGAAATTGCTTTTGTCATATGGAAAGTTTCACTGCCGTGGTCCTTGCATTAGCAGGATCTGACTGGTAATACTGAGCACATACAGGACCTCTGTGATTCCTCGGCACTTACCGTCTCTTCCTGAAATGCAGTGTAGAAAAAAAAAAAACCATTGTTAGGAGATTGGCATCTCCAATTTTCTGTCTCAGGTCGTCAGTTGCTCCTGATCACAACTCCCCACTATCCCCTGCCTCAGCCAAAGTGGGCAGGAGCCTCTAGCCAGGAAGGATTATGGCCATCTGAGACACGTGTGGGCCTACCTGGCCCAGAACCAGGACTCCAGATTTTCTGTGGTCCAGAGATGCTGGTGCAGCTGAGCACAGGCTTAGGACTAGAGGGAGGACAGTCCTTGCCTTCTCATAGCTCCTCCGTGCTGGTGGGAGGACTCACACGGTTCAGAGGAACACTATGGCTGCCTGCTCTCCTGCTGGAAGGAAATGGAGGGCACATTTCAGCACTCCTCTGCTGGCGACTTCGACACCTCCAGCTCTAACCAGTTCTTCCTCTGTCCCTGTGCTGAAGGACACCCAGCACCCAACCTTACCATCCTGGTTTGATGTGTCTTGCTTCCTCCCCCACCGTGTTCTGTGCCACCCCAGGACAGTGTCTCCTCCAGCCATAGCAAGCTCCTTCCAAGGATTCCTACCATCCCTCCATCTACCCACGCCTGCTCCTTTTCTATCTTGTGTTAGCTCCGCTAAACGTTACCTTCTCCCTCGGAGTCTTTAGTTGATGAAACGCCCTCACATAACTCATCGCGGCTCTACAGCCAATCCAGCGAGGTGACCAGGAGGGTAGGGAGTGTCAGTCCATGTTTGGATAGTGAAATGCTTCTAAAACCCAAAGCTTAGTCACACGTTTTGTGGGGGCTTGGTTAGGGACTAGTCTCGGTTTTGTTTCTTGTCGCTGTAATAAGATACCACACGAAAGCAACCTAAGGGAGACAGGGTTTATTTGGCTCATGATGTCATGCTAACGTCATCACAGGAAAGCCAAGGTCACAGGAGTGTGCAAGAAGAGACACATCCACAGTCAAGAGTAGAGAGCAACAGAGTGACAGCTTCATGCTAGAGCTCTTATCTACTCACAAACAACCGCGCATTCCCCCACCTAGGGAATCGTGCCACCCACAGTGGGCAGCACTTCCCCACATCCATTAATATAATCAAGAGACTCCCCTACAGACCACCTGATCTAGGTGATCCCTCCTTAAGAATCCCTTTCCCAGTGATTCTAGAATGTGCTAAACTGGTGGTTAGCACTGGCAATCATAGTGACCACTCCGAGTATAGACTCTAATCTATGCCCGCTTTTTAAGATCATGATTCATAGTAAGAGGTTTTTCAATCAGGACACAGCACACACATTATTGAAACAAGTTTTCATAAAACAACCCCCTGCTGCATGCAGAAAGCCTTACCTTCCCATATGCTCTGCCCACTATCAGGTCACAATCTCCTCTCTCAATGCATCTCTCAGGCCCTCCCTGCACCACCTCCCTCCAGCTCCCCCGCTCCGCTTCTCACCCAGCTCTGTTTCCCTCACTCTCTTCCTCAGCCTGACTCACCACTTTGCACTTGCAAGCATGTTGCCTTGCAAGCATTTCGGAGTCCTCGTGTGTCGCTTCCAATGTAGGTCATGAACCAGGTGAGAGGGGACTGCTTTCACACTGACTCTGCCTCCTCTTGCAATAAGGTCTGATACAGGTGCCAAGCCGGACGCCACTCTTGACGCTGTCCCTGGCCTCTTTTCAGTCTCTCCTGCCTTTAGTCTCAGACCAGTACCTTCCTCTTCAACTTTCCTGTGGGGATCTTCAAAGGACCTTGGCTCACATTTCACCGATAAGGCTCTCACTGTGATTGACTGAGGCTGCGGATGACTGATATTTGTTAGGTAGAAAGAGCTAGAAACACAGTAGTATCTAGAGGTAGTGGTGCTAAGCCTTGGTGGAGGAGGGGGGATGAGGTGAAGAGGCAGGGTTCAGCTGGGGTGGCCACTTAGTGGTTTCTGTATGCTCTTCAAGCCGACCCCCAAGGACAGGTTTTTGACTGGCACCTCCTTCCCGGGGAGTCTCTACCTTGCAGTCACAGGATCAACTGTCATCTAGCCAGGCTTTGTGAGGTCTTTCTAGAATCTTCCCACCTCCATCATAGCCTGGTTAACAGGCATCATTATCCTCAGTTCCCAGAGAGGGAAACTGAGGCTGTCGGGGGCTGTTGAAAAGACAGTGAAACTAGCCATGGTGGTCCACATGTGTAACCCCAGCCCTCCAGAGTCAGAACAGGAAGATCATTGCTAGGAGGCTAATACAGACTGCATAGTGAGAGCCCCGACTCAAAATGATCAAGAAGAACAGGCTGTGGAGATGGCTCGGTGGTTAAGGTGCTTGCTGCTTAAGTGTGAGACCTAAAGTTCGGAGTCCCTGAAGCCACATAAAGTGATGGGTGGGTGTGGGTGACCCACCTCTAACTCCTGACTCTAGGGGATTCCTAGAGCAAGTTGAGCCATATGGTGGGCTCTGGGTTTGTGAGACCCCTACCTAAATGAATAAAGTGTAGTTGTATGTGAGGACGACTCTTGACGTCAATCTTGGGCCTACACATGCACGTACATTTGTATACATACCTGTGTGTTCACAGACGTGCAAACATTCATACACTACACTAAACAAAGTGGAAAAACAAAACAAAGATCAGAATTTGTTACCTTTTCCCTCTGACAGCCACTGTTTCAAACTTGGGGAGACATAAATAATTTGAATCTTGTATCCCCCACCATGCTCTGATTTGGGTTACAACTGAGTCCAGCTGCATCATGGGTAAAACACACTCCTGCATAACCCTAGTCACTTATGTGTGATCTAGATACTATTAGAAGGGTCTGTGCATGTAAAATCACCTTGCAGGTAGACCTCTGGAGAGCAGTGGGAAGGGGAGTTCTCATGAGAGAAGATGGCGATGAAGTCATGCAACTGTAGGAGTCGAGGCTGGGAACCAAGACAACCACACTCCTCACCGTCTTTGCAAGCTTCTCTGTTTCTGTGACACTTTCCATGTCCCCAGTGAGTAAGAAGGTCACACCTGTGTGGGAAGACTATCACATCAGATAATCAGTGTCCCTGCTGGCATTTAGCAACTTGGAAACTCATAAAAATGGTGTGATGGTTAATATTGCCAGCTCGATGGGATCTATAACCACCTATGAGACAAATCTGTGGGCATATCTGCAATGGAGTTTTTAAGATGGGCTTAACTAAGGCAGCCAAATCCACTGTAAATGCAGGCATCACCAGCCCGTGGACTGGGGTCCTAGACTACGTAAAAAGAAGAAAGCAAGCCACATACCGGCATCCATCTCTCCCTCCTGACAGTGGATGTGATATGCGCTACACTGACCATCTGCCACATGCTCATTCCTCCATGACTCGCTCACCTCAGACTGTGAGCCAGAAGTCCTTCCTTCCTTCCTTCCTTCCTTCCTTCCTTCCTTCCTTCCTTCCTTCCTTAAGTCACATTGCTGGTTATTTTGCTTCAGCAAGGAGGAAAGTCAGTAATACAGACGGTGAGTTTGGTGGACCTAGAACAGTGGTTCTCAACCTTCTTTGTACTGCGACCCTTTAATATAGTTCCTCATGTTCTGGTGACCCGTCAACCATAAAATTATGCTTGTTGCTACTTCATGACCGTAATTTTACTACTGTTTTGACTCATAATGTAAGCATTTCATATGTGGATGGTCTTAGGTGACCCCAGTGAAATCTCAAAGATTGAGAACTGCTGGTGTAGAGGATCTGTCTATCTTGGTCATCATCACATTTTTTAGTTGTTCAACACATGGCAGAAACTCTGCCTGTGCTGACGAAATGAGGTAAGCAGAAGCCTGGGACTCAGCTCCTCTTTTACAGACAGCAGGATGGACTTAGAGAGACAAGACTGACACATGACATTTTAAAGATACCAATGAAGTTCCCCTTTGTAGATACTGTGGTAGTTCGAATGTAATTATCTCCCCCCCACACACACAAACATAAGCTCACAGAAAGTGGTACTCTTGGGAGGTGTGGCTTTATTAGATTAGGTATGTCCTTGCTGGAGGAAGTGTGTCACTGTGGAGTCAGGTTTTGAGGTGTCATGTATGCTCAAGCCATGCCCAGTATCTCAGTCCACTTCCTGTTGCCTTCTGATCAAGACGTAGCCAGCACCGTGTCTGCCTGCATCCTGCCATGTCCCATCATGAGAATAACTGGGCTGAGCCTCTGAACTGTAACCCACCCAACTAAATGCTTTCCTTTATAAGAGAGCCGTGGTTATGGTGTCTCTTTACAGCAATAGAAACCCTAACTATGGCAGATACCATTCATGGACCAGTGACTAAGATAGTGACTGTCAGTGAATCCCACAGAGCAGGTACTTTGTGAAGAGCTGTCAGCCTCAACTTCCTTAGTTGCCCACTGACACCCTGACTGAGTATCACCAGCTTCCATCTGCAGATGAGGAAACTGAGGTTCGGGGAAGTTAAAATGTTACCAGAGGTTACATAGAAAGTAAATAATCAGCCTGCACCGACCCCTGCTGTCAGGCCAGAAAGCTGGAAAGCCAAGG
Organism: Microtus ochrogaster; assembly: GCF_000317375.1. Lineage (NCBI taxonomy): Eukaryota > Metazoa > Chordata > Mammalia > Rodentia > Cricetidae > Microtus > Microtus ochrogaster. The sequence goes on from NC_022012.1 coordinate 37,383,936, forward strand.
GTTCCCACACACTGGCTACAAGACGGGTTCGCCTCAGTATTGCCTCCCTCACCCACTTTCTGATGATTAACCCGTTTCAAGACAAATCTTGTAGGGATCGGTGAGGGCCTCTCCTTTCTGTCACCAATGTGGACTCTGAGAAGCACTGGAGAGCGGACTTCAGGGAGGCAGATATGGATGGATGAGGGGCAGAAGTTTATTATGAGGAAAAAAACTGCTCATGGCCCCTGGGGACAGCCGCCTCTGACCTCAGCCTCCTTTTTCATATTTAATTTCTGTGACTCTGGGAGTCAAAGCCATCCTCATTCCTCATGCAGAGCCTGGAGTCACTGCTGAGCTGAGTTTTCTAAGAGTATAAAGACATCAGTTCATCCTGCCCCACTGTGATTAGGGAGAACGGAGTGGGGACAGCCAATACCTGCACAGATGCTGTCCCAGTGCAGGGCTGATGATGCCCGGACAGACCTTGTCCATGGTCTTGGCCTTCTCCAGCCAGGCGTCAGGGTTGCTCTTTCTTGACACTCAGAGCCCCAGCTGACCCATCCCAGTAGCCTGCTAGAGTGCTGACCACAACAGATGGGGCACTGTCCCCAAGACCTGAAGTTGCCCCCTCTCCTGTGTTCTTCAGTGCATGCTTGCTCTTAATCTCTGGCTCATTTCTGGCAGACCATAGGCCGAAGGATTCCCCAACTCAAGGGGATTCACTGCTGTCAGAAGCCAGAGAGGCACGAGAGCGCTGAGCTTGGGTTGGGTTTAGAGTTGAGTGGGGGAAGTCCCAAGTGTGACATTTTCTGCTGCTGAGGATCCCCTGGGGCTGACTGTGGAGCCTCAAGGATGGACTGGAAACTGGGGCTGGACCTGAGGCTCAGCAAGATCCACGGACAGAGGTGAAGCAACGAAGTCTTACGCTTAAGGTTAGTGATGACTTGGATAACTCTGAGCGCTTACTATTTCCAAATCTCAATTTAATTATCTATTAAGGGGATATAATAGTAAAAAAAAAAACAACTGTCCTATCCAATGATGTGGGGACCACACAGCATTAGGCCTGTGCCCACTAGGCACCTGCCAAGTGAAACATAATGGGTAAACAGGAGCCAAGCTTTGTGTTTTCAAAATGCTTCCCTGCTGCAGACTGGGGTAAAGGACAAGCTCCCACAAGTCCCTTCCCTGACTTTTACCATGACCTCCCCACTGTCAGAGACTAAAGAATAGCAGAGACTAGGATTTATTTATATCCTCAGATAACCCACCCCTTCTCCATGTCCTTGATTCCAAGACCATTCCTCCTTATGAAGGAGACTCAAGTCCTCTGAGAAATCCTGGAGAAAAAAGCGGCTCACAGAAGGGCTGCGAGGTCCCAGGTAGCAGCCTGCCACAGGCCCTCCCATGACGTCCAAACTCTGAGTATTCTCTGTGAATAGACAGCCACTGTACGGATATGAGGTTGTACCTGGGCTTGCTATGAAGGGACCCATGGAACTGCATGGACCCTTGTGGGCCAGAGGCCAGAGCCAGTGCACATAGGTGAGGCAGGGAGAACTCAGCGGATTGGAGAAGTCAGTGCACCAGTCTCAGACCAGGGTAGCAAGGAAGAAGAATCCATAGCCTTTGGGCCCAACCTTTCTGGGTTTCCACCTGAGGGTAGCCTCCTCTGTGGCTGAGGGGCATGGGGAGAAAAGCAAGCATGATGAGAAATGCCACGTTATGAATGACTCCGGAGGCTGTAATTAGCTGATTCTCGGCTGGTGTATTTTTAGAGACAAGTATTGTCACCAGTCTCCCTAGAAGCTGCTTCTCCAGGAGCTTCCCTCCCCCTATTCCTAGTCAGAAGGGAGCTTCCCCTTCTCAGGTAGGGCAAGGATTCCAGAGTCACCTTGGTCTGGGCAGAGGTATACCCTTTTCAGCATTGAAAACCTCTAGGGAGATTGAGGTACTGGGATGGAGGATTGGTACCTGTTTGCTTGTCTGGCCTTCCCTGGGGCTCACTGGCCAACCAGAGACTCCGGAGTCCAGAAGGACTAGTTTCTCCTTGTGCCTTTGTGTCCACTCTCAGAGCAAGGCAAAGAAGGGCCCTGGGGTGTGGCAAATGCCACACAGCACTTTGGTCTTCCAGGCAACAGTGTGAATCTTCGCCAGTCAGAAACAGAAGAATCTTTAAGCATCTTGAACACTATCTAACTTTGTAGGCAGCTAAAAGGTGCAGAGAGCATTGATTGGGTGAGGTCGTGCAGCCAGGGACGGAAGAACCAGAAAACAAACAAGGGTCTCTTGCCAGAGCAGCTCTCAAGGCCCTGAACATCACTTCTGACTGAAGAATGGATGACAGCCATGTAGACTGGCCAGATATTGGGAATTTCTCCAGGCCTATAAAGATAGCCCAATGTGTGAAAACAGACAAGAGCCCTTTGCCAATAATCCTGGTGACTATTCTGGGTTTCCCACCATTGCATAATGCTTTCCTGAGTCAATTTAGAGACTCAAAACTATTATCATCCGAGCAGCTCTTTGTGCTCACTGGGCTTAGTTGGATGGTTTTGTCCCATTAATTTTCTTTCTTTTTTAGAGGCAGGGTCTTGCTCTACAACCCTGGTTGGTCTAGAACTTGCAGTGGATACCAGACTGGTCTCCAATTTGCAACAATCCTCCTGCCTCAGCCTCCTGAGTGCTGGGATTAAATCTTGAGACAATGTCTCCTTACGCAGTCTAGATTAGCCTTAAATTCAGTCCTTCTGGCTGTATCTGCTAAGTGCTGGGGTCACAGGTATGTACCATTGTATCTGGCTATTCGATGACTTTTTATTGGAGGCTCTCATACAGTAAGAGTCTGATGGAAGCCTGGCTTCATCTACATGGTTTCTCCTCTCACCGTGAATGCCTTGGTTAGGTGTCTGAGAGGCCCAGTCAGGCTCCTCCCTTACCCTGTGTGCTTCCTGTACAAAGCTGGCCCGACTTCCTTAAGCACATTATCCCAGGGTCAGGCTCTGAGAGAGTGCTTTCACAATGTCCATCTTCTGACATAGTGAGCCTCCAAGAAGACAAGGCCGCTCTGTGGCTTAGCTTCTTGAGACATCACACCGGGTCACATCTAGCACAAGTCGCTGGCCAAGCTCAAGCGATGGAGTTGGCTGAGCTCACAAGCAGGGCACTGCCCAAGGGCAGAGCAGGGGGAAGCATTTTCAGAGACTAGCTCCTGAGAAATACACAGAAGGGTTGAGGAAACGAACGAGTGAATGAGAACACTTACTGTGAAGGCTTGAGGACCCACACTTGAGTCTCCTGCATATGTGGACAAAGGGCAGGCATGGCTCGCATGTCTGTAAGCCTAGCTGTGGTGGTGAGTGGGCAAAGCTGGGTAGATCCAGTGAGTTTGCTGACTGGCTGGTCCACAAGCTTCAAGTTCAACAGGCTCTCTAGTCCATCTTAAGATGGCATTTTAATAGCGATGACACCAGACATTCTGCTCTGACTTCCACAGGTGCACATGCATGTACACACATGTGAACACCCATATTTGAGCACCACACACCCACCCACGCCACCTCACATACACACAAAGAAATGCATTAGAAGTTCACAGTGATACCTGCCATTCCAGCATCCAGGGATGGAGGCGGGAGGATGGAGAGCTTGAGGCCAGGTTGGGGTATATAAGACTGTATGGATACTGTAATAAGAGAGAAGGAAGAAAGGAAGGAAGGAAGAGAGGATCGAAGGGAGGGAGGGAAGGAGGAATGGAGGGTACCTTTGTCTCATTACATCAATAGACCATGTGTTTGGGTCTCCAAACAAATGCATTGCTCAGTGCCTGCCTCTAACCTCACAGCCCCCACATTAACCTTGAAAGTCACCTATCTCCCTCTGTTATCCTGTCACCTCATATGACTTTCTGGATTCTAGGTGACTCAGTCTCGCATTTGAATCCTGATGCTTAATATCTATGTGACCCCGAACACTTCAAACCTCGATGTAGCCATCTTTTCTTTTCCTTAATGTTTTTGATAAACATAAAAGAACTGGGTCTTGCCAGGCAGTGGTGGCTCACGCCTTTAATCCTAGCACTCGGGAGGCAGAGGCAGGCGGATCTCTGGGAGTTCGAGGCCAGCCTGGTCTATAAGAGCTAGTTCCAGGACTGGCACCAAAGCTACAGAGAAACCCTGTCTCGGAAAAAAAAAAAAAAAAGAACTAGGTCTCACTGTAGCATCTTCACAGTGTGTGTATGTTATACTTTATTTTCGGCCATGCCCTTTTCCTGCTGCCCTCTCCCTGTATATCCTAAAAACAGGAACATCTAGGCAGGCATGGTGACGCGGGCCTATAATCCCAACACTGGCAATGGAAAGCAGAGGCAGGAAGATTGATAGTTCACACTCAACCTTGGCTGCACAGCCAGATGCTGGCTCACCCCCACTCTACAGACTAACCACCCATGCTTCTCCTGGTGACGTCATTGAGTAGGTGGGAGGTGCTCACATCGCTGCCCCGGACTCTTCATCGCTGGAGATAGTGCATTTAGCGGTGACCCAAGGCATGATGACCTCAGCGGGTCCTAGCATAGATTAAACCCCATCTCCATGTCATGCCTGACCATGTCAGCCAAATATCGAGTTGAGAGAAGGAAAAAGGGGAAGAAAACTTAATAATAATGTCATCGCATAGGATTACCCACTTTGCAGATGAAATAGTCCAGCTTCGAAGGCTTTGACACACCTTCCCCCAGTTGGCACAGCCACCTTCAGAGGTCCCGGAACCTAGTCTGTAGTGATCAAGCATCTAGCCTGCCTGTGGACAGGGTGAAGGGACTCCTAAGCTAAAGATGAAGGCAGGTTCAGTCCTTATTCCCAGTTGACTGGAGTGTGGGTCATACCTGTGTTGTTACAGACAGTTCTGGCTTCCAGGTGGGTTTTCTCAGCCTTGACCCACTGAATTGAGAAGTCAATAAAGAAAAACAGTCATTTGAAGGTTTGACCAGAGCATAGTATTTTAAAAATGTATCCATCCACAAAATTGCATTCTGGAGAAAATAGTCTGTGTTTGCCAAACATCTGAGAATCAGGATGGTGGGGGGTGGGGAGACAACCCATCACTGGCATGCAGGGAAAATAATACAAATGTGTTTGCAGTGTTTTATGGCTTAAAAAATGACTTCATCAACTCTCACCATGTGCTGTGTTTCATGTTGCACAGGGGAGGGAAGCGAGGCTGCTTTGGCAAAGTCTCATGAGAGAATTGCAGAAGGCGGTGGAGCTCCCTCTCAGCCGAGAGGACCTTGTCCTGGATCTTGGGTCATCTTCTTCCCAGGGTCCCTTTATTCACCTAGAATGCACTATTTTCTTCTTTTTCTACCTCATTATCCATCCACCTGTTGTCTTTACTGACGGAGAACAACCCTTTTCTTGCATGTTTAAATCCCCTACTTTGGACTATGCTGTCTACAAGAGCAGGGAGACAAGGGACAGTCTCCTACGGGAATGATTGTGGCTATGGGTTGGGCCATTTCCATGTACCCACAGTCATGGCAAGTCTTGGCTCCATTTTCAGAAGTTAAAACAAAAGCCACAGGGCTTAAATACTTTTTTTTTCAAAGTTCCATGCCCAATAAATAATGACAACATGATTTGAACTCAGATCTTTGACTGTGTAGCCTACATCTAACCTTTATGCTAGCCTTCCTCTCTTTAGAAGGCAGGAAAACTGTTCTAGAATATACCAGGGCCTTTATCTGGTGGCCTGGAAGATGGAGGAACTTGACGTTCTTACCCATTCATTTCACTTCCTATTTATGCATATATATATATATATATATATATATATATATATATGCTCCTAGGAGTGTATTTCTGCATGGTTCCTGAACATGAACTCTGACATCACGGCTTCAAATCCTAGTACCACTATTTGTGGTCTGTTTGGCTCTGAGTGGAGTTCTTTATCTCGTTGTGCCTTTTCTATGAAACTTACAAATGAAAGCTTCTTTCTAGGAGTGCATAGTGACTTAACTGAGATAGGACACCTGCTTAAGCCAGAGTTGGGCATGCGGTGAGGGATGCAGGAATGCTACCTGTGGGTATGGTCACTGCCAATGGCACCATTCAGGTGTTAATGGCAGCGATGGTGCAGAGAAGCAGACTGCTCTCTTGGAAGTACAGCCTGGGGGTGCCTATGGGACTTTGTTTTTGGGATTTTAATCTAGCAGTGGATTAAGTTGGATCAAACTGGAAGACTGCAGTAACAGCAGGGGGCAGGGTGGAGATGTACCAACATCAGTGGCCCAGGAGGGTAGAGTAGACAGACATCTGCATGGAACGTGGCAGGATGGTATGTGAGAACACATTGCGCTTGGGGTTATTCTAGGAGAAAAGTACCCTGAAAGAGTGTGGCTTCTATCCCAGAGCAATGGCAGTACACAAGGCCAACAGAAATTAGGAACAGGGATGCTGGAGGCATATGTCACACTGCCTCCATTTGCATAGAACTGGAAAAGGGTGCTTCCCATAACCTCTTGGGAATTGGCCAACACAGCCCAGATCAGAGAGGCCAAGACAGAGGGTGGAGATCTCTTGCTTCCCCCTCTCCAAAGGGCCAGTTGGGATTGTGCTTTCTATAACTGGCCCCATTGTCATTCTTTGCCCCATGCTTCCCTGCCTGTCTTGTTTTTGGAGAAGAAGCTCAAGAAAGAAAAATCACCATTGGACCTCAACTTCCCAACTAGACTGAGAAACAAACTCCAAAGTGATCATTGGATATGGTCCACATCTGTACCAAACAGGAAGGGCTCTTACCTTGCTGCAATCCAGATGTCACTGGCATCATCAGGCAGCCCAAGGACTCCTGGTGGATAGAGGTAGCTGGTGGCATTGAAGAAGAAGTTACACAGTGGCCGGTACTACTATGAGGGCTGACATGGGAGAGGCTAGGTCTAGGATATGGGACACTTGGGACTGAGAGGCAATGGCTGAGCTAGTGCCAGGGTGATCTATCTACTCTGTTTTTATCCCCACTTCTCAGCACAGCACTGACTGTAAGTGCTCAATAAATTACTCATTGAATGGATGCACAAATGCCAGGATGCCAAGCCTTCTCCACTTGGTATAGAGAGGGCTAGAAGGCTCCCCGCCCTGTCCCAGGGATGCAAGGCTGTGAGATACATTTATGCTGTCATTACTCAAAAGTGGGGAAGCTGAAGAGCCATTCTCGGGGGCTTTAAAGAGAGGTAATACAGCCACTGTATTCGCTGCAGCGAAGAGCTGAGGGGAGGGCATGGCTGTCTGCCAAAGAAAACCAGCCCGCTAGCCAGTGTAGTTCCTGGACAGAGGTTAAAGAACCTGGGATAGATGGCAGCACAGGATATGCTAATCTATGCAAATGATGGCACAACCTCCTTCAGGCTTCCCAGAAAAGAATATTAATGGATGTCATTGGGCATCTGGCCTCCTGCAGCCAGGATTCCAGTCATCACACCACCATCCTGGGGCAAACAGCTAAATCAACAGACCTCCTTAAAATCATGCTGGATTCTGGTCCCCTTCAGGTCTTGGTGACAGGAGGAAGAGCAGCACTTGAATTGCAAATGCAGCCTCTGTACTGATCGATGGCTATGTTGTCTGGATGAGATTGTGACCCTGGGTCGGGGTCTGGGAAGCTGCTGATGGGCAGTGTGAGCGCCGGGAGTTTGCCTGAAAATGGGTGTGCGCTGTGGCTGGGGAGACCTGGAGCCACCAAGGGTGGAAGACACGAAGCGTTGGACTGTCAGAAACCTTCCCAGGCAGAAAGGGCTCGGGGATCTGGGGTCCTGAGTCCTTAAGGTAACTCAATTCACTCCGAAGCAAAACAGAGGTAGGTGTGAGGTCCTAGAAGGGACTGTGCATTACCAGACACCAGAAAAGACTAGGAGAGATAGCCGAGGCTGTGGAGGCAAGGACAGAGGTCTTTAATGGCAGAGAAGGAGTCAGAGGCTGGGAACAAGGAATCTGCACTGAGGCCCACTGTGAAGGTCTTGGTTGGGACTTATTTGTTCATTCTATAGCGGTCCCTCTGGGCAGGCCTGTGCTCAGTGCACAGCCAGCAGCAGCATTAGAAACAGACCCCACTCATGGATGCAAAATCTGGTGGGAGGCAGAATTCGAAGTTCACTGAATGACTGAGGGTAAGGTGGGGAGAACATAATGTGCCCTGTTTAGTCTGATACAGTAGGAAGGCTTTCATGGGGACCTGATTCTAATGCTGAGACCTGAAAATGAGCAGGGGCTGACTAAATGGGAGGATGGTAGAGAGGCTGCTTTGTGAAGGTCTGATGTGTGCAAAGACTCCGTGGCAGAAAAGGGCAAATCACTCCCTTTTAGAATGAATGAAGATGTGTATGATGGGGGTGGAGCGTGATGAGTCGAGAGTGGTAGGAAGCCAAGATACACACACAGGTCATGTTCAAGACTTGGGACCTGGTCCTGATGCGATGAGAAGACAGTCATCAAATCATTTGAATCCCAGGCATGAACTGATCAGTTTCATGATGTCAAAGATGCCCCTTTAGTTGATGAAGAGTGGTTCTGAGAGAAAAGAGCTAGATTAACTGTCCTCGAATACTGTGTGCCATGCTGCTATGGTCCCTGTGGGGTGAGGCACAGAGAAGAACCTCTTCTTCCTGGTCCCCGAATAGTGACGGACAAGACTAAGCCTCGGTTTACAGACTAAACTAGAATCTGCTGTCCTCTTCTTAGCTCCCTTTCTCTGTGCCAGGTGGGGCCAGTTCTCACCCCCCTGCAGGGCCACCTTCTTGGAATGGCATCTGTGAAACCATATACGGGTGAGATTGCCACCACTTAGTACCCAGTACCCAGGTTGGTGCCACATTCCCCCAGCCACCTAAGGCTGTGTGGTAGCAGGATGAGCTCAAATCAATGATCCTTGCCTTGTCATTCTGATGTTGAGCTGTTCCACGTCCCTCATGCCCACTATAGGGTTCATTTTATGCTCCAACAGAGAAGGAACAGGGACAAGACTGGCTTTCCAAGAAATGGTCAGGAATATGTTACTCTGTAGTTACAGACAACACAGACAGACATGTAGGAAGGCCATAAAAGAGAGTCAACATTTGACATTTAATTCAAGATTAAAGGAAACTGTCAACTGGATCTGATTGTGCTCATCCGGATGTCACCAGAAACATCTGTATGCCATCTGCTGGGGTGGGTACCACCAGCTGGAGCAGCCCCACTAGGTCCCAGTTTGCCTTGCTCCACAGCAAGGAAGGCCAGCTGAGGTTGGGGGTCCAACCTTGCCTGAGGGATGATGGGAGGAGCAGGAAGCCCTCCACATCCCCATCCCAAGTCACAGGCCTTTTTTGTGCTAACAAAGGTAAGTAATGAATTACTGATAAGTGGCCTCTTTTAAAGGGAAATTATTCAGGGGGGCAGGTGAGAGTCTGTAGACATTCATCTTCCGGCTCTGAGAAGCTGGCTGAGAGATGGAGAAAGGTAAGGGAGATGATTCATGGCCCGGGCCTTTCATCCCTCATGTGAAGTGTCCTCTGCAATGGGGAAGCAGGATTGATGGGTCTTGGGCTGGCGCTGTGGCGGGAATCTGCCAGCTTCATCTCAATAGCCAGGCCAACGAGGCTGAGAATCAGTGGAACCAAAGGACCGAATCCCCAAACGGAGGCTCAGAGCCAGTTGGGGCCCTAAGTGGGACAGAGGATGATAATCTTTCATCTCTGGACAGAACACTGAGCTCAGTAGAAGTAATGAATGTTAAGACTCGCCTTCTAAAAGTAAGGGAGAAAGCACTGACCTACAGTGCAGAGAACTGGGCACCAAGTCCTTGGTACTTGGCCCTTCTCTCCTCCTGGCCCTCTTTCCCAACTGTTCCAAGCTAGTGGGCATCCATAAGCAATATTTGGACCTGCATACTTTAGATGTGCATGGTGTGAACTTGAAAGAAAACTTGGAAAACTAGTTGCCTTGAAAGAACCAAAACAAAATAAAACAACAAAAAACATGGGCCATCAAGCCCCCATCCCCTCATCTCTCCAATAAGCCCTTCTGGTCTCTTATTCCTGTCCCTCTCAGCCTATTCTGCCCCCAGCTTCTAGAATGCCAGCAACTCCCAGCTCCCTGTGGCTCCACTGACTGTGTACAGGTAAAAATAGACACTCCATGCCTGCTGCCTGCCCCAGGTGCCTCGGGCCCGGGCCTCAAAGCTCTGGGCTTCCCTTCTGAGAGGCAGAGGCTGCAGAGCTCTGCTCAGCACCCACTGTGCACAACCTGAAAGTGCCAGGGAGTTAATGGCCAGCGAGGCAAAACTTTGATCAATGGAAAATGGGAGCTAGTGGAAAATTCTTCCCTCTCGCTCCCTCCCAGCAGATGTTCCTGAGACATACAGCTTTTTGAAATGGTCTTGCAAGATTGAGCAATCAGTGTACTCAGCAGCAGCCCAGCTCCGTAATGCATCCTTCGAGTGGTTCCCTACCCCCTCCGGCCCCAGACTGTGCTTCCTCAGGCGGGAAGAGGACATCAGTACTGCCATCGCCTCGGGCTCTGCTTTGCGGGGAGCACAGGAGAAGGCAGTGTTCATATTAGGGAGCAACCCTAGAAATCAGCCCTTAGGAAGGTACCAGTTGGATTTGGTACCGGGGTTCTAGCAATTAGAACCTCATGGTTAGTGATCAGTTGAGGGGTAAACACTTGGACATAAAATGGCACCACAGTGGTCAAAGCACTCACCTGTAGCATGTGGACAAGAGGTGCTTGTTAAGATGAGGCTCTGGGTTGGGCCGTGAACCCGGCACCTGGACATTGCCATAGATAGAAGGGGGAGGTGTTGAGAGGTCTGCATGGGGTCAAGTGTGTTGATACAAGGGCGCTTGTTCTTGACATAGGCCCTGGTGTGTAACTGATCCAAACAGACCTTGGTTGTGACAGTGTGATAGTGAAATTCAGCTTCCTCAGCACAGTTCCAAAGAGGGCTCAGAGGCTTAGGCAGGCAGCAATCTAGAGCAGACTGTGCCGTGGCTGTGGTTTACATTGGTGACCCCCAAAGGGATGCACTGAAATCTAACACCTGGTCTTTGCAAAGTGATGTATGTGGAAATGGAACCTTGGGAGATCCAACCAAACTAAACTGCAGCCATTGGTTAGAGAAGAACAAGGTGGAGAGAAATTCCATACTAGCTACCCTCAGTGAACTGGGGGTGATGGTGGGCGGCCCTGGGTATCACTGAACTCAGGAAGAGTAGAGGCCAAGGGTGGCGCTCCTACCTCAGAGGTAGAGTGAGAAGCAAGGCTGAGGTGACATCTAAGGCTTTGATCAGTCAGCCAGAATGTTCAGCTGCCAAGGGAGTTGCTGCACATGTCATTAAGAAAAGGGGGCACAACCTTATCTTTGTCAGGGCACAGAATTGCGCCTTGCAGCCAACTGTTGACCTGGCTGCAGACAGTAGGTGGGAAGATAAGAAGACTCAGCAGTATGACCTTGTTTCTCCTGCTATGAGACATCTAGAAAGTTGATTATGACTAACAGATGGCTTCTCACTCCTAACCTGACAATTGTAGGAAGACGTTATATTAACTTTACTGTAAAGTATATATTTTATTAATAGAAATAAAGCAATAAAATAGCTGTAAAAATAATCTCAAGAGACAGTAAGGAAAGGGAAGTGTAAGACTTCCCCTGACTTCTAGATGTGTCATTTTCCAGAGCCAGCAGCCACTGGGGGAAGGGAAGAGGGTGCCCTGGAGAAAGGGCCCCCCAGTGCCAATATAGGTGCATGATACACACTCCCCATCCTTCTACAGGAACCTAAAGATTCTTCAATGCAGAGTCGGGCCTGGCACCAGCAATGGACTGGGGGGTCCCTTGGGGTCTATGACCACCTGGAGTTATCCCACTGGTCCTCGAGTATGTAACTGGGATAGTAGTGACACAGAGCCTGCAGAGACCTCCCACGTGACCACACAAATGGTGAATAAAGGACCATTATGACGGGATGGGCCAAGTGGGAGGCCCGGCAACTACCCTCCAGCTCAGACAAGATAATAAATTGGAGGAATTATTGGCACATTCCGGACAAAACTGCGAAGATTAGCGCCACATTACCAACTTACAAGATGGAGAGTAAGTGCCCCTGCTCCACTGCTAACATGAAAGCCATCTTAGGAATGACCTTGGGTGGGCATCTGTCAACCCTGGTGGCAAAGCCAACTGCAGTTTCCATGCCAGAGGTGGTCATTTTACTGGAGCAGGTCAAACTGCCTCTGGCACCTGGACAAGGCTATAGCTTAAGCAAATACATTCTTCCTCACCATCATATGGCTGGAACGTATCTGCTGTCTCACTCGCGGGATAGAGATCTCTTCCTGCTCTCTAGAAGCGTGCAGCCCAAGCGGGCCTCCAGTTGTCAATTCTGTGGGGCACCACCCTGGTTCTTGATAGGGGTGGTGCCTTGTAAATTGAGCCTGGTGAGGGAGACCCAGAAAACGTTGTCGGGTGCTCAAGTAAGGTTTAGGTAAACCGGAGATGGAGAAAAGCACAGAGAGAGCCAGGGGCTGGTGATATTGGGGTGTTGCGGGAGGGTCCAGTAATCTGGAGAGCTAGGACATGCCCTCTAAGGTAAAATACAAGTTGTCATATTGTGTGCTTTCTCTCTGTAGGGAGAGGCTCAGTGTTTTGCAGGGCAATGTCCTGAGAATTTGAGGTAGTGTCTAATACAGGGCAGGTGAGAATGCTGTGTGGTGGATGAAAAGTTAGGTGCCCTTTTCATTTTTGTTTAATATTGTGTGTGTGTGTGTGTGTGTGTGTGTGTGTGTGTGTGTGTGTGTGTGTATTTACTCAAGCAAGTGCTTGCTATGGCATTCATATGGAGGTCAGGGAACATCTTACTGGACTCAGTTCTCCTACCATGTGGATTGAACTCAGGTCATCAGGCTTGGTGGCAGGCATCCTAACCCAATGAGCCACCTTGTCAGTCCAAGCTACCTGCTTTTAGTTGGACCCAAACTGACAGAGAACTATGCAGGGGGATTAGCTGCTGCTGCAAGCTGCATTAAACAAACAGATCCCCAGGGCCCTGTGTGGTACACAAAGATACCTATGGAAGTCATTGGAAAGTCAAGGAGAGAAAGCCTTGTCTATGGAGTGAACATAAAGTATGTAGACATCGTACCTATTATAACCACCAAAAGCATATATATCAGAGAAGGAGCTAAGCAGTTAGAAGAAAAGAATGCCACATCCCAGGTGTGTCAGTTGGCATCTCTGTCACCCACCACTGTGCCGGTACATAGTGATGATGGTGGCAGGATGGAGGCTATGCGTGGGCCAACAGTGTGGCTTTCCTCCCCCAATTGACCTTGCAACTGCCCTAGTGAACATGCCAATAGTCATCAGCAGAGAGTGATGCTGATCTCTTAGTGTGGTACGGATTCTTAAGAAGATGTGCTGGCACCTGCTGGCACATTGCTTGCATCTAACCCCAGAACTCTGCCAGGGGCAGCAATTCATCTTCACCAAGGTGAATGCTAAGGTGGATGTCGGTCTGTGTACATGAAAACTGCTCATGAAGGCCAAGTAATGCCAGTAACTGAGTTATAAAATACTTGATTTCCTAGTATACTATCCCTCAACATTGTTTCCCACCAAGAAACCCATTATCCAAGCTGGAGTGCCAGCCCTGATGAAAAGTTGGAGGCGTGGCAACAGTGTCAGGTATTCTGCCACAGACATTTCTTAAGCACATCTAAGGGTCCCTGAGGCTGCCTACCTGCCTTTTCACCAGAGGGAGAAAGCTCTGCCAGGAGACCAGGGACACATCTGTGTGGCCTGACACATGCTTCTCTCCTCCTGCACCGTGGCTATATGGCAAGGAGTGCCAAGGGACAGATACTAGCTTTCAAGCTCACAGTCCAGAAGGGAATGAAGCGTGGTACTCAGTGGGATGCTGGAGTCCATCTGCATCCCCCCCTAAGAGTTTTTATAGCTTCTTGGGTGAGGGGTTGTCCACAGGCAGCTGGAGTGATGAAGACAGTCATGTTGTCTCTTGCCCTTCCTGTCTCTGCCTGTACCTATAACTCTAGCACCCCTTCCAGAACCAGCACAGGCTCTGCTTTCTGAAGAATCCTAGTGAAGACAGTCTTCAGCCTACGAGGAGAATGTCTCTTGTCATTGTCATCTACCATATAGATGCCACAGCACTTCCTAGTCTTTGTGTCACCTGAGATTAGACATTGGAGGGAGCTGGTTTATTAGCCCCTCTGCTCCATCTGCAGGCTTTTGTCTCTATGAACCTAGGGTAAAGATCCTCCCCCTGCCACACACACACACACACACACACACACACACACACACACACACGTTCATTGGTCTAATGCTCTGTTTCCTGAGACCCTCTCTTGCCTTGGTAACTACAGGATGAAATCCTAGGATTTCAGTTGGTCCATTTTCAAGGAGTCCTCTATAGGGACTACTAGAGTCGATCTGTCCCCCAAATGCAAAGGTGATCTGAAAAAAGAAGGGAGCAGATGACATTGCAGAACTTTGGAGAAGAGTTGGGTGTGTGTGTAGCTTTACAGAATTTGTGCCTCCAAGAACTTGGATGAGTTCTGGAAAATTTGCATCGAGGGAAAAGAGCCAGGTCTCCCAGAACATTTCTGGAGTCTCTCCATGGGGCCTGGGATCCAGGTTGGGAAAGCAATGCTATGTTGGGACAACTTTCAGAGAGACAGACAGACTGGCCTCCAAACTCCTTCAAAGGGAGGGAGTGGACCCCAGCAGTGGCAGCTACAAGCAACATGGCCCATTCAGGCATTTAACGCATGCCTCCCCTGGTATCTTAGGAAGGGGGAAGAGAGTAGAAACAGAGCTAGGTGGGAGCTGTGTCTAACCTGAACTTTCACTACATTCATAGGCAGCAGAAACAAGGACAAGGCGAGATGTTCTGTTACCAAGAGTAGAACAAAGTGTAAGGTGACATGGTCAGAAGAAATTTAGCAGAGAAAAGAGGTGTCTTAGACTATTGAACAGGCACAGATATCAACTGAAATATGATAACCAGAGATTTATATTACTTGAGGTGTGTGGCTGTGGAATACATAGGGAGGAGGTGAGTAAATTCACTGATCCACTATCCAGATGTCACACCAGGCTCAGTAAGGATAACAAGCATTCATAAACACAGGCACATGTAGGATGGAAGGGGTCAGGCCAGCTTGAGGGGCATCATTCACAGTGGGATGTGAGAGAGAAAATTCCCATCAGCAGGGGAAGAAGGGCAGAAGTGAGTGGTCCAGACAGGCTCGAAAGCAAGCATGATAGGCAGACTGCCCAATTGTTCAGCCCACTGAGCTGTCTTCGAGCAGCCATTACCCTGGGGTGTTGAATCAGTGGTGTGTCACAGAAACACCGAAGAAGGGCTGGGGGAGAAGGGGCATTCCTGTTTGGTTTCACATTCCTAGAATCAGACGCTAGAGCTGTAGACTTCATGATGTCATTGATGTCCCCACTTCTCACTACCTCTCCACGTAGCTATTTAACACATAGCCTACTCTACAGGGTCACAACGGCTGTTTCTCCTTTAGCCCCACGGCAGGAGAAGGAAAGTGGGATCAGCAGTGGCCACCTTGGAAAAGCAAGCTGTCCCAGAACTATCAACCTGCAGCCCATGGGACAGGACTGGCTACATGGCCACTCTTGCCACAAGGAAGCTTGACCAGCACACAGTCTCCCAAAGAAGACATGGAAAGCCAAGGAGGAGAAGCACAGGGGGTGCCTGGAGGGGGCATCACTGTGCAGAGGGCTAAGGTGAACCACAACTTACAGAATCGAGGGTCATGAGAAGACCAGGCAGTATGAGAGCCCAGTGTCACTTATGGGCCATAATGAGACGGGGCTGAATATTGAGGCGCTTTCACATCCTTTGAAGATTTGGCACTTTACCCCTCAGGCAGAGGACAGTCATTGGAGCACTTAGGCATGAGAGTTGTACACCGAGAATTTGGAGGTCAGAGTAGTTATATATTTGGAGTTGTCACCACGGACACGGTGTAGAAAACCAGTGTAAAGCTATACATCTGGATGAGATGAAGAAGGGGCTCTGTGTGAAGAGGGAGCCAGAAGAGGTTCTGTTCTGACTTTTGCTGGGGAGATGCAAACAAACATCTCACCCTAGACATACCAAAAGAAAGTTCCACTCTAGTGAGGGTTCTTTGGGGGGAGGTAACTTCAGAAGCTACGTCACAGGAAAGCTAACCCCAGCACCAGCAACAACTCAACAAAGTCATGCCACTAATGTCCCCTGCCTACTCTGCAGGCATTTCAGCCGGTCAGGGTCTCTTCCCACTCAGAAATTGCTATTGCTTATTTAATTTGGGGTTAGGAGGTATGAGTCTTGTAAATGTCACGAGTGTCTTGAGACTTGTGAGTTTTGTTTTCTCCCTAAACCTTGTGAGTTTTATGTAACTGAGTCTTAAGGAGCATCCTTAGAATGGGAAGCATCCATTCAGAGGCTATGGCTTCACAAGCTCACAGTCTGAGTCCTGGATGCCTCCAAGGTCAAGGAGCAGGTGAGATGAAGGGGAAGCGATTAAGAAGTCAGGAGATACTAGGGAAGAAGGATACTCGGGAACCAGCAGGATCTTGGACTTTTGAGAAGGGAAGGGGCCATCAATAGTGGCACGTACTAATGCTAGGCCAACTAAGACAGGCCCTGAAGTCACTACTGAGCTGACACAATAGAGAACAGTGGTATCCTGGACCAGAGAGTGAGATGAGAACCTAAGTGATCCAGAAGAGAATAAGAGGAAAAGAGTAGGAGACAACTCTTCCAGAGAGGATTGCTAAAAATAGCTAGAGGGAGAAATGGGTCTGGAAGGTCCTAGTCCTTTCTTTAAAGACAGGAACAGTAAGAACAAGCTTAGATGCTGATTGGAGTGGGCCAGGAATAAGTAAACAAGGCATGATACAGGCAGAGCTAGGAAGATACCATCAATGTCTTTGAAGGGGGGGGGGGCGGTACTGTTGCCGGCTTAGATGCTGATTGGAATAGGCCAGAAATAACTAAACAAGGTATGATGGGGCAAAGCTGGGAGGATACCATCAATGTCCTTGATTGGAGGGAGGGGCGATACTGTTGCAGGACTTTGACACAGGGTGCCTGACCTTGGCTTGAAGCAGATACAGTCTGTCCACAGAATCAGGGGGACGGAAGAGTTAGAAATAGATACAGGCAAGAGGGCAGCAGTGGGGGTTTGTGGAAGTTGTCTTTGTTCCCATTTTGCTCAGTGACTAGAAAGCAAGGTTATCAGGAAATACAAGGACAGAGGAGGGAGGACATGGAGGCTGGAGGAGAGAGGGGAAGGTGTGATCCCTCATCTAAGAGAGGGGAGAGTGACTGGACCACAGAAATGATGGATGATACAGCAGCCAGCAACACCCACCTAAGTTCAGGGATCATAAATTCAAAGCGAGATGACCAGCATGCTTGGAGATGTGTCCACAGCTGTGTTATGCTGGCGTAGGTGCAGTCACCACGGAGGGCCAAAGGTGGATTTCACGGCTGGGGGTTTGACTGAGGTGACAGGGGCACAGGAGTTGAGAGCATTCACTGAGGAGATTGCAGTGACTCATCAGGAAATAGTAACTTGGTTAGGAGGAGGCCTGGGATGAGGAAGGGTAAGGGATAGGGAGGAGTGGTCCTGCTGACAAATTCCTGTTTCGGTACACCTGGGAGGTGACACCTGAGGTAGGAAACTAAAGCCCCAAGATGAGATGTGGTGTTTTTGGATGGGGAATGCAGACTTAAGATGGATTTTGGGATCTTGAGCTACCGTGTAGAATTTTCAGAAAGAACGTGGGGTCTCGAAGCAGGGCATGAGATAGGATGTGGGATCTGAAGATGTGATGTAGGGTCTTAAGACAGAGTAGGAAGTCTCGAGATGGGGTGTGGGGTCTTGAGATAGAAGGAAGGATCTCAAGGCAAGGTAGGTATGGTTTCTGAGATAGGATATGGAGTTTCAGAATAAGACGTGGATTCTTGAGATGGAACAGGGTCTTGAGAAGGGCTGCGGAGTTTTGAGACAGTGTGGGATCTTGAGGCAGGGTGTGAGGAGCTGAGATGAGGTGTGGGATCTAAGATAGGTTCTTGAAATGGAGTCTTGGGATGGGGTGTGGGGCTTGTGTATGAGGTGTGGGGTCTTGAGACAGAATGTATGGTTTTGAGATTGGGAGTGTAGCATCTTGAGTCAAGGTGGGGATTCTTGAAATGAAGTAAGTGGTTTTGAGAAAGAATGTTGGGTCCTGAGACAAGGTATGGGGTCTTGGGTTGAGGTATGGAGAATTGAGACAAAGTAGGGAGTCTTAAGACAGGGTTGTAGGGTCTTGAGATGGAGCATGCAGTCTTGAGCTAGGGTTATAGAATGATAGAAACTGCTGGTAATGACAAGGTCTGAGGCAAGATCATGCAGTAGTGGCTAGAGAAAGATTGAAGACCAACTCACCTCAGGTGAGGAACTAAAACTGCAAGGCAGCCTGGGGTTTGGAAAACTCCTTGCTAATGCTGTAAGAGCGAATTGGCAAGAGTCACCACAATCCAGGGGCCAAAATGTTCAAGGAAAGGGGAGAGGGGCCTGGAGTGGGTAAATAGCTGCATTCAGGAGCTTATGACTAGAGATTCAGCTTGGGGTGGTTTTCAAGAGGAGGGATGAATGTTGGCAAGAAGCTGAGCCATGGGAGCCAGGAGGACTCCTACTCCGCCTCCAGGCACAGAGACCACGGAGAGAACATAGCTTCCATGTGAGAAGGCTGTGGAGAAGCAGGACACAGGAATTCCAGTCAGAGCTGGAGGACACTAGGTGGTGGCAAGGGGCTGACACAGAGGCTGCTGAGCTGAGGCCCAGCCGCGTGGCCAATCCCATCAAGCCCTGTGTCCTAGCCACTTCCCTGAGCACCATTTTGGCCCAGGTAAAAGGAAGCTCAGAGATAATCATTTTGGAGGCGCTGAGGTGTTCACACGGCAGCAGATCTGAACTTGTTAATATCACAGTAACACAGCCCACGGGAGGGGGCTTGTATGGGCTGAGCCACTGAGGCAGCTTATCTTGCAATATGTGGCTCCTTACAAGGGACGCATGGACGCTAAGTGCCCACAGGATGGAGATTAAAGAGGGAAGGAGTTGGGGGTGGATGGCAGAGATATTAAAAAAAAAAGTTCAGTATCCAGGTTTATTTTTAGGTCTACTGAAGTAGAAAATAAGTGCTCGGACTGTGAGAACGAGCTCACAAGGCCAGCCCTTGGCCTCCAGGAGCAGCCTGGGTCCCGTGCTGCAAAAACCTTCCATTCGTAACTTCTGATTTACTGTGGCACAGACACGAGGCACTCACATGATACATCGCTTGTGTATTCTTCTATCGATCTGTAAGACTTCGTTTTCTAAACTTTCCATCCGTCAGCTGTATCTGTTCCTGCCCCCGTCCCAGCCCTTGAGATAAAATAACGGATGGGCCACCCTACCTTGCAACACGGCAAATTTATGAGGCTGGAGGATTACAAAGATGGGCATGACTCATACCCATTCCTACAACAGGTGAGTCTTACCTTGAAGCTCAAAGGCGAGGCACAAAAGAGAGGACACCAGAAAAGGGGCATCAGAGCCCCAGACACACGTGGCTCAGGAAGAAGGGGCCAGTATTCTTGGGAACAGGCACATACTCGGCAGTTGTCATCCCCCGTGGAGGCCATCCTGGATCTTGCTACTATAAACACTTTTGGAGCTGAGTAACGGCACGAACGCTGCCCACATTCGCCATCAGCTTCTACCCCACAACAGAAGGGCCCGGATGGTACCACTGTTGTTGGCCTGTGGGCCTGGGGAAAAGAGAACCTGTTTCCCACTGGCTCCCACAAGAGGTTACAGTGCCCCCACCGGAAGACATGTTGTTCTGTGCATATAAGGAAACTCGGGTACCCACGTACCACCTTAACTCTCCTTCTCCTGCCAATATTCTCGGAATGGAAAAGGCAAGCATCTGTGATGTTACATCCACCCCCAACCCCCACCCCTCCATTTACAGAAAAGAGTCTTTTCAGCTCTTGCAAAACAGATCTCTGCACCTGGGGGGTGGAGATAAAGGAAAAAGGGAAAGCTCCTCATTGTCTCTGCTTTGCGGCTGGGGCACAGAGGGCTGAGGGCAGGGCTGAGGACCGCCTGGGCTGGGGGAACTTGAAGGCTTATAGTGTCTTGCAGAGGGAACACTGCTTTTGTGGGCTGTAGTAAGCCCATGACCAGCCTGAGGATCTCAGCAGAATGCTGAGCATTCTTTAGCTTAGCGGAGGGGAGACGGCAGGCCCAGAGTCAGATAACCTAGTGATTTATCAGGAGCCTGTAGCCAGTTCCACTCTGGGGCCTTTGGCCAACCTCCGCATCTCTATGTACCTCAGTTTTCCTAAGAGAATAGTTCTGACATTTCTCTTGGGTCTTGAGAGGCATCCAAAGAGTGTCAGAAGTAACAACCTTACAAATAAAGGAATTATCGATGTAACTGATGCTTTAAATTGAGCCCTGGGACCTCCGCTGTTTAGAGGATGGATCAATAGCAATAACAACAATAAGTAGTGTATAACTCAGGAGGGAGTCTATAAAGGACCCCGTGGTAACAGGACTAGATAGCTCGGGAATAGAGAGAGACTTCCTGTCTGCCCACATCAGCCCAGCTACCATGCTTGATTGGCCAAGCCACCCAGCTCCCTGGCCAGGCAGCCTACAGGCCCTGGCTATTGCAAATGAGGAGGGGGCCCAGCCATGTGGGAGGTGGGACTAGAAATGAGGGAAGAGGGTAAGCCAAGAAGTCTGCTGGGATTGTGCACAGTACTGGCCCTGGGAGAGGTAGCCCAGCGACATACCGTTAAGGAGATGTCTAGACTCTAGGGCAGCCAGTTAGAAGGTTAGAGAAGAACTCAGCCATGGAAGGATGGGTCAACTGTACCAGCACATAGCTCTGCTGTTTTTGATAGAGAGGAGGTGTGTAGGGACACAAGGCCTGAAATGTGAAGTCCTTGTTTGAAGCGTGGGCTCTGGCACATCCCCACTGGAGACGTGTCATAACCTCCCAGGGCTTTGGGCTTCTTAGTAGCAGTTGGAGACAAGGCTAGACATCTATATAGTTCCTGTGAGAAGACGCCAGTTATAAGAGGACCTGGAAGCCTCCTGTAAAGTTTACCAAGGTATTTTTAAAAAGATTTTTATATATTTCATTTTACGTGTACGAGTGCTTTGGCTGCATGCTTGTGTACCCTATGTGTGCCTGGTGCTTAGAGAGGGCAGAAGAGGGCACCAGATCGCCTGGAACTGGAGTTGCAGACAGTCATGAGTCGCCATGTGGGTGCTGAGAACCAAACCCTCATGCTCAGCAAAGGCAGCAAGTGCTTTTACTGCAGAGCCTCTCTGCTGCTCCCATCTTTAGTTTTAAATTGTGTGTAAATGTATGTGTCTCCGTGCGAGTCTGTGCACACGTGAGTGCAGGTGTCCTTGGAGTCCAGAAGAGACCCCTGGGTCTCCTGGAGCTGGCATCACAGGTGACTGTAAACTTACCTTTCATGAGTGGTGGGATCCCAACTCAGGTCCTCTGGAAGAGCAGGAAGAGCTCTTAACCGCCAAGCCATCTCTATATCCCTGTTTTCTCGTCTTTACTAGAATATTCCTCACATGGGATGATGGGAAATATCCCAAAATAGCTTTGCCATCTTCTAGTGACCGTAGAAGCAGATTCCTTTCACTAAACTTTATTAGGGTGGGGCTGAGTGAGGAGACCACACCTTCAGAGAGATGAAACTGATTTCTTACTCCCCACCCAGCCCTGGCCTCCACACAGGCACTGCTGAGCTCCTACTCTGGGGGGGCTTTACCTCTGATTTTCCTGCTGTGTTATAAGCCCTACTGGCTGGCAACGAGCACATTGTAGGAACTTGCTTCTGAGAACTGATCTGGCAGTTAGTGCTTTTTCTCCTGAAAAGCGGGACTACTGAAACAATTTGTCAAAAGAAACAGAAAGAGACTTCTGATGGGATGAGAAAAGGCACAAAATGGTCTAGAGAACCAGCTCAGCATTGAGTGTGCTCTTGCAGAGGATCTGAGTACAGTTCCCAGCGCCCACACCAGACTGTTCACAACAGCCTGCTACTACGGCTCCAGGGGTCTGACTCCCCTTTCTGGTCTCATCAGATACCCTCATACATGTGACATATACTCTTAAGACATACACCCTTAAGAGATGAAAAATGAAATAAATCATTCTTTTTAAGAAAGAAAAAAAAGACACAGAACTCCTAGAAAGGGAACCTAGTGGGATTGAGGCCAAACTGTGGGTGCTTACAGAATTGTTTTGGAAGGATCACCCTGGGCTGGCTACTAGTTACATGCTAGCAAACCCCAGCCCCCAAGTCTGACCCTCCAAAGTTGAGAAGAATCAGCAGGTCTAAGACCCTTATTGATAAGCTCCCTCTAGTCCAAACCTGACAGTACTGACTCAGGCAGGGGACATACTGCTGGGATGAAGACCTGGCAGAGGAGCCGAAGTCAACGTGAGCCTGGTCATTTAGAATCGGTGCTGTTAAATGGAGTGTTTACATGCATGGTCAACCGATGTCTTACAGAGTGGGGTACAGTTCCCCGTGGAAACACATGTAGACACACACACAACTGGACCTTTTTCTCTCTTTCATACACACACAGCTAGAGTTCTTTCTTTTCCTCTCTCAGACGCATGCACATATACAACTAGAGGTTTTTGCCTCTCTTTCTCTCACACACAGCTAGAGTTCTCTTTGTGTGTCTTTTTGTCTCTGTTTCCATCTCTTTCTCTCTCTCTCTCTCTCTCTCTCTCTCTCTCTCTCTCTCTCTCTCTCTGTGT
>NC_022012.1:37406925-37442912 GCF_000317375.1 Microtus ochrogaster
GAGAGAGAGAGAGAGAGAGAGAGAGAGAGAGAGAGAGAGAGAGAGAGAGAGGAAACACTGAGCAAACACAAACAGTAATTCAAACAGTGAGATTTCTGGACTCTCAGGCCTGCGGGGAATTTCGGTTCTCATAATAGATTACTGTCCCCAAACTGGCCAGAAATCAGTTTTTTTTTTAAGTTCCAACCTAGAGCTCTCAAACATTCCTGATGTGTTGATCTGATGCCTCTGCTTAATACTCCTTACCCGGGGAGCCCACTCCCCTACCAGGAAAGCACTAGGTCACTCTGGTTGGTGCTAATCACCATAGGCCGATGGTTGCCAACCATGTGCCTGGCACTGTGCTAAGCCCCCAACCCTGAGACAGACCATTTTCAATAGCAAGCTGGATATTCTTCTCTATTTAACCAAAATTCAAACTGAATCTCTTGCTGACGTTCCTCAGTGGTGCACTAGAGCATGGGGCAGACTTGGGGTTACATCTGGGGGCTGGCTTTGCATGGATTGAGTCATAGACAGTTATGCTGTATAGGATGGGGCCTCTGGATGAGCTTTTGAGTCACGGAGTCTCACGGGTTGACTCCTGGGTGGAGTTCTGGAGTCTCGAAGAGGCATTTCCCCTCCCCCATTGTCCTTCCCTTTGATGCCTTCTTGGAAGCCTCTTCCGAATGTGCATCCCCGAAAGAATTCCCAAGGGATTCTGTCCCCCTTGCTTGGGCACTGGACTTTGAATTTGTTTCCTAAGATGCCATTGGCTTTTTGAACAAACCATATATATCTTTTACTGTTTTAAGGAAGCTGGGGATTTTCATATGATTTTAGTTAGCCCATTTTTTTTTTCAATATAAACTGCTATCAGCTACTTCTGTAGTTGGGATGAAAAAATATGCGCTTGGCTTATGATTTCAGCTTCTCAGAAGAGCGTGTGAAGTTCTAGCCTGTCAGCCAGTGCTCTAGCCAGCCTAGCAGCTTTGAGACATTTGCAAATTGGCTAAGCAAGCTTTCTCTGCCGAGTAGTGATCAAAGTCAGGCCAAGATTCAGGGGCAACTCTGTTTCATCAACTAGAGAGACCACCTATCTAGTGACATTGACCCACAAAGCATGGCTCTGATGCCAAATGCCAGCCACAACTGTAGGTTTGGACTAAGCCCAAAGATGTGGCAGGGGTCCCTTCTAAAGCATTAGAGGGTAAATCTCATTTCTCATCCAGAAGGAAAGGGGAATGTGATAGGAGAGATGCCAAAGTTGAGAACCTTGGGCCCACTGACTGGCAAAAGTGCAATTGTGTCTGCGCCATCAGCAACCAAAGGGAGCACAGGCCAGATGCAGGCCGAGGCTAAGGAATACACAGACACAGGAAGGTGCTCCCGGCAGTGTCCACACTAATTCCTGAAGACTGCTAAGGGATGCTTGTTAAAAAATACAAGCATGCAACCTTTTGTATGGGTACCTGGTTGCCTGAGTTCGTTGGCTTTGATCAACTTGGGACCTCCTACTGTGACTGTGTTTAGTGATATTATTCAACCCTGGTTTCTTTGATTTGCTTACAAGACTATCTTTGAGTTTGTAGGCAACTTTTAAAGGTTGGAATGCATTGTGTCTAAGGCATTTCCTAAAATCCTAAATTAATTTGTTGAAATAGGACAAAAGCTGAGGGGCTCACATAACAAGACTCTCAGAGAAGGAGACACCTTCAAGTTGGTCAACACAGTAGCTCGACAATATTGTCAAAGACCGGGGCTCTACATGGTTCTCTTTATCAATAACGGTAGCATAATCTGAAGTCTAGGTACTGCAGGGTCACCAGGCATTTCCAGTTGGGACAATATACTTCTTTGCTCCCATCTGAGGAGATGGAAAGTGTCTCACTATCTCATTGGCTCAGTTCACTCAACCTGCCCCCAAACTGAGCCAGTCATTAGGGTGTAGTAGGTGGAGTGGATAATGGGAAATGTTAGCCACTCTTTCCATACGCTGGTCCAATCTTGCTCTCAGTAAGGTTAAGTGAGCTTTGGAACTTAATGCCTGCCAAGTGAAGCCATGCCACTTCCTGTAACTCTCCCTTTCTCTTAGTGACTATCTTAGTTAGGGTTTCTTTTGCTGCAATGAAACACCATGACCAAAAAGCCAGCTGGGGAGGAAAGGGTTTATTTGACTTATACCTCCAGATGGTAGTCTCTCAATGGAGGAAGTCAGGACAGGAACTCAAACAGGGCAGGAACCTGGAGGCAGGAGCTGATGCAGAGGCCATGGAGGGGGGTTGCTTACTGGCTTGCTCAGCTTGCTCAGCCTGCTTTCTTATAGAACCCAGGACCACTAGCCCAGAGATGGCACGACCCACCAAGGGCTGGGCCCGCCTCCACTGCTAGCTAAATGAGACAATGCCTTACAGCTGAATCTCATGGAGGCATTTCCTCAGCTGAGGCTTCCTCACTCAATGATGACTCTAGCTTGTGTCAAGTTGACATATAAGGCCAGCCAGTCTAGTGACCATAGTCATTTACCTGTCTTGTGGCTGTCCTAAGGATTTTATTTCTTCAGTTTTGAAGCTGGAGACATCACACACCCCCACCCGCTACCAGAATTCTTGAGAACAACAGTTTGCAAATGTAAGCATACAGGGGTAAGCCTGTGGGGGCTTGTTCACAATAGACAAGTGGCAGAGGAACTTAGCTAACAGGCCCGGGGCCTAACTAAAGGAGATGCTCATATTCTAGCCCCAGCCCTGCTGGCTTCCCTCTGCTAAGTGCTGTGGGTGTTCTTGTCTTTACATCAGAGTCAGCACCCCTTGAATATCCCTAGTTCCGGAAGAGCTGAGATGCTACAGACTCTGAAGTCTTCTGCATGCTATGCTTCAGACAAAAAGATTGTCATGGAAATGAGAGGAGACCGTGTCAACGTGTTTGCTAAATATGTTTGATTTCACCCCCCAGCCTCAGAGCCTTACATTATTGGTTGGATGGGGAGTTGGGGAGGTTGTGGGCAGGAATCTGTGCTCTTGCCAAACATTTCTGGGGGATCTTGATGCAGGCAGATGGACACTCCTGAGCAGAATGTCATTGCAGTGAGTAAGAGTGTGCCCACTGTGTCCGTGTGTGGAGCTCAGAGATGGAAGCTACTTTGGCTGGGGGATGCAAATGCACAAGCAGAACCATGTACACCACCCTGGCCTTGTCTTAAATGGGCTTTAGCCCTGTCTTCATCCACTTCCTCCAGACTTGGGAGAGTTTTCATTGATAGGAAGCAAGCAAAGGAGAACCTTGCTTTTCTTGAGCTTTTCTCAGCATCTCAATGTTCCCCCTCTGTTATGGTGTTACTTTCTCCCCCTTGTTCTTGCTTCAAGTCTTGAATGTGCGCCCTTCATTATCCCTGCAATTCCCAGCTCGCTGCGGACTGTGGAGCCACTGGTACTCTTCAGCAGTTCTATGTTGGGCTTTGGGCTGAGGGATAATGTGTTCCTATTCCATCGCTTTATAATCTGAGCTCCTCATTGGGGCTCTCCGTCCACCCCAATATTTTCTTCCTTGTGTTCCTTGGCTGACAGCATCAAAATTTCCTATCTGAGAAACTTCTCTGCCTTCATGAGGCATCCTCCCCAGGACAGTAATGGCCTTTTCTTTGTACCCAGGCAGTCCTCCCTGTCTGGAACTCTACAGTCTGTTCTGGCTCTGTCCATAATGACTCCCTTTGTCTCTTAGATGACTTTGACTCCGAGATGACTTGTTCCCGAGCTTCTGCTCTCATTTATTTGTTGCTGAGAAAAAGAAGAAAAAATTATACCCTATGATATAGTGGCTAAAAATAGAAACCATCCATTTACTGCAGATTCTGCCACTCGGGCAGGGCTTTGGGGTCACCTGCACAGCTGACATCAGTGGGTGAGCTGGAGACACCTCACTCTTAGGCCTGGAATCACCTCTCACCCTCAGCTACGGGATAGGACACTGTCCTGGACTTCCTTACATGGTGTCCATGGGCAGCAAGAGACCAGGAGCAGAAACAGAAAGGTCTGGGGTTTGGAGGTCACGTGGCATCACCTGCATGGCCTTCCACTGCTCGGAACATTCTAGCAACCTGCTACCAAGGATGGGAAACAGCCTCCAACATGTGAAGGAAGGATTTGTAAATCAAGGCCTTTATCATCTTCCAGACCTCATATTCTTTAGCTTTTTGTGAGGTCTCGCATTGATCAGGCAGTGAGGAAGACAGATCGGGTCTCTGGGAAAAACCCAAGCGGGTGGAAGACACAGCCAAAGAGAGTCTAGCAACCTGAGGAGAAGAATGACGTCATCCTTGAAGGATTCACCACCCACTGTGCTTCTTTTTCCTGAACCCTCACTGTCATGCTCTGGGGGAGCACAAGTTATTGTTATCATTTGTCAGATGGTGACCTAGTTAGCTTCCCATTGTTGTGCTAAAGACCATGATTAAAAGCAACTCGGGGAAGAAAGGGTTTATTTCTCTTAGACAGCCACATCACAGTCCATCCTTGAGGGAAGTCAGGGCTGGAACTCAAGGCAGGAACTGAAGGCAGGAACTGAAGCAGAAGTCCTGGGGGCCATGCCACTTATTGGCTTGCCCCACACGGCTTGCTCCATCTGCTTTCTTATATAACCAGGACCGCTTGCCTGGGGGTGGTAGCACCTCCTGTGGGCTGGCCCTCCTACATCTATCATTAATCAGGAAAGTGCCCCACAGATTTTAATATTTCTCCTTCCTTCCTTCCTTCCTTCTTCCTTCCTTCCTTCCTTCCTTCCTTCCTTTCCTTCCTGCTGTGTCTTAGTTTGTGTCAAGATGGCAAAACACCAACCAGGACAATCAGGGCATAAAGTTAGGTACTGGAGAGAGAGGCAGCGTATGCTGTTGGTTAGTGCCCAGTCCTGGAATCTCTGCCCCTATCAGATGCTGTGACTTCAATGCTGTTGAAAAAAACACGGCCAATAAGCAGATGGTGACAGGAGAAGAAAGGGGACTATGGAAAGTTTCGTTCCATTACAGACAGACACCTCAAGGCTGCTTTCCTGGTCTCCTGGCAGGCTGCTTGTATCTTTTCTATAACTTTGGGCTGAGAACACAGTCCAAGGTGTCCTAGGGTTTGAGAACAAAGGAGTCACCTGCTGACCGACTGTCCAAGGGTCACGTGACTAGGGAAGCCTCCATTCCCCAAGCCACACAGGAAACCGCATCTCTAAAAACTCAGCCGTGACGTCAACACTGCATCCAGAAAGGCCCTTGCGCCTTCCTCCCACGCGTTCCCCACATTTACCAATTACAGAAAACAGCTCAAAATAGCACCTGTCCCTCAGCTGGGGCTGCTGCAGGAATACTGCCTGTGATCATTTTCGGGAGGGAGAGAGTCTGCAGGAAACCGGTCCAGCGAGAGGATTATTGTCAGGCATGTTCCAGTGCCAGACTCTGGTTTTAACTGCCTGGGTCTGGCCAGCATGCACTTTGAGCCTTTTCCTGCAAGGCTTGCATGTGCAGATGTGACTAGCTACGCCATGGGCAGCCATAATATCAGCAAGGACCAACCTTGGAAACGCAGTGCCTGAAGCTCCTAGCCCTGGGTCTTCCAAAAACCATTCAGGGATTTGTTTTCACCTTAGTTGCTCTATACTCCAGGACTGTCCCAAGAGATTCCTGTCTCCCTAGTCACTTATGAACTCGTTTAAAAATCTGCCAAATTGTGAGGAAAGATGCTTATCACAACATAATAAATAAACACAACAAGATAAATATCCATCAGTAATTTTGCATTAGCTATGGGGCTCTTTGTGGATGAAGCTCCACAGAACAATTAACTGAACACGTAGACCTCTCCATAATGAAACTGGAAGCACACCAAGGAATACTGGGAAGTGAATTCTAGCCACACACATATGTTCTACCTCTCTATGTATCTATCCATCATCAATCTGCCCACCTATCTCCGTGCTAACAACAATCAGATATTGTTATTTCCTTTAAAGAAGGTCCTAGAATTGGGGAAGGGCCGAGAAGGAAAAAGCCTGAGTTTTACTTCATTTGCATGATTTGAATGATTTTAAGAATGTCTGCCTGCTAATATAATTAAAATTTTAAAACATTCTAGTCGGTTGCAGTAGTGCACATCTGTGGGCCCCACGCTTGGGAGGGATCACTTGAGCCTGGGAGTTTAAGAACAGAAACTAGCTGAGGAGCATAGTGAACCCCTGTCTCAATAACAATGATAACACAGTAAATAAATTCGCGAGCCAAACAGAGCTGGAGAGGCAAGACCAGCAACAAAATCTAATGCAACTCCTCCCTAATTCGAGCCTCGGTTTATTTGGGTAGCTCTTCTTCCTGGCCACCAGTCCTGCTCTGAAACAGACTGTCTGGCACTTGGCCTTCCCCGTCTGTTTCCCTCCTCCCTCTTCAGTTTATTCTACCCTCAGGCCTTGCCTTGCCCTAGCAGTACTGTCCTGGGCTCTAGAAGCCATCAAGTACAGTTGGGAGTCCTGAGTTCTTAATGAAGGTTTGCCGCCTGGTGGCCAGTCCCCCACCCCAGGCCACTCTCTGCAAAGACCCTGGGTGTCTTTACCCAGTGTTCCCCAGGGGCCTTTCCTTCCTCCCCCCACCCCAGGTCACTCTCTACAAAGACCCTGATGTCTTTACCCATGTTCCCCAGTGGCCTTTCCTGGTGCTCTTCTGTCACTTCCTCCTCTTCCTGTCTGATGAGCTCAGTTGCCCTGACCTCCTATGAAGCTACCACTAAGAGTAGGTACATGACATGGAGAGTCTCTGGGCCCGTGGCTGGGACAGGTGGCAAGAGATACTGGACTTGTCCCCCTCCTCCAGGCCATGGCTTGGTCTATAAGACCCACAGTGACCTCTTCATCTTGAAGATGGGAAGTCTCAAAGGCCCTACGTTGACCGAGAGTTGCGTTCTTTTCAGTCTTCTGGTGGGGCATCCTTCAAGTGGAGCCAGTAAGCAATCCAGGTGGGGAGCAGGGGACGAGCACGAGGCCCCTCACTGTCTGCTCAGACCTCCCTGACCATCTGGCTCTTCTGATTCAATCTGCAGTGTGACATATTCTAGGGAGGGCTTCTGGAGGGAGGCACTGTAGTGCAGGATTGTAGGGAACTGTGCCGTGCTCTTGCACAGAAAACTCTAGAAGGAAGAGAGCTTGCCACCCCAAGCTAGCTCTTCAGACTACTTTATATGTGGCTGGGCTCAAAGGCAGTAAGGTAAATGAAATGACCCCTGATAATGACCCTATGTGAGGCCCCCACAGTGCCTGGTAACAAATACTTTGAAATCAGCAAGGCTCCTGGAACCAGTTTTCTTTAGCTAGTTGGGTACCCACAGCTTATCAGAATGGTGTGAGGCACTTCCTCACCTCCCAGGCCTCCAGGATGTCACTTGTTCTTCAGTGGCTTGAGTGTGTCCACCTTACTGGCTGCCTGCTTTGACATCAGCAGAGCAGGTCTCTTTCCAGTGACTGTGATGGACTTTCTTCTCCACCATTATTAAGGCGCAGTGTACCTAGAATTGAAACAGACCCCTCCTCGGACCCTTGTCAAGGCTCTCCTTTCTTTGCCTTCTCTCATCACTTCCCCGGGGCTCTGAATATCTATTAATAACCACCCTCGAGATGACGCAATCCAATGAGCAAGAACATGGTATTTAGCACTGTGATGGGGTGTGGGACAGATATGTATACAATCTTGCTTGCTAAGTGGGGTGAAGGTGCAGAGCTGCAGCAGCTGAGACCACTCCTGAGGGCATTCGAACCCCCCCCCCCACATCCAATGAGGAATCAGCTCTGGGGACACAGAACTGAGAGAGGCTGGTAACAAAGCCGCTTGGAGAGCTGAGATGTTTCTCGGGTTATCAGCGACTGCCAATATCTTTTGCATAAGTACTGGTAGGTGGATGTCTGGTCAAAGCTGATGTGTGGGTGTTGGAAGAAACAATCAAATTGACGTGATTTAAGAACCGAGGGTTATTTTGAACTCTCTCATTCTCATTTGAACGACCTCCTTTTCTTGAAAAGAAGTTGTTTTTTTGCGGATAAGCCAAGGAAGTTGGTGGATAGAGCCTCAATTTGTTCCTGTTCTGGTCCTGTCTTTGGAATCTCGCCCGATGCAGGGACATGGCCAAAATGACCCCCAGCATCTTCTGCCAGGGCTGGAAGAATCTTGGCTAGAGGTTTCTTGGAGGCAAGAATGATGCCCCTGAGGCTTGAGGGGAAACTTGTAGTCATGGTAACCATGCAATTCAGTTTCCCCATGTGAGTGGGTGGTCCTAGTTTATGAGAAGCAAAAATTGAGGTTCAGAGAAACACTCAAAAGCCAGATACCAAAACGCCAAAAAAAAAAAAAAAAAAAAAATCTAACATGGCAGCTTCCGTTCTCGGTGCAAATGCAGCTTGCCTTGCCAAGCCCCCGTGATTTTCTTGTGGGGGAAAACAGTCCCACAGGTAAAAAGGGAGACCAAGTGTGCCAAAGATGGGAGAACCATGAGGATAAAGGGGAAAAGGAAGCCCATTCCAGAGAGCTAGAGGATGGACAAATCACAGAAAAGATCAGTCTAGTTGATAACTGGATATATTAAGCAGATTTGGAGTATCTTGGAGGGTAGAAAAGGCTAATAAAATAATTCCAGAGACCCTGAGAATCAGGTGTTTTTGTATTCCATGCTGGCTGTTCCGTATTTCTCGACAGTCCAACTTAGGCTCCAAAGATTCCATGCTATCATTCTCGTTTTTCCTGGCCAGAGTAATTGCCAACATTTACTCAGATGTGGGTGCTTCCTCCCACACCAGGACTTTTCCAGACCTTTGCAACCCTAAGCACAACTGCTGTGTGAAGCCAGAGAGCCCCTCGCCCAGGCCTAGGTACCCAGAAAAAATGTCACTGGTTCTTGGCAGTCAACAGAATGCTCCAATCCCACGTTGGACCGGGAAGCTAGATTTAACTCTCGCAGTGTTTAAGACACCCGGGAGCACAGACATGCTACTGTTTGCATAAATGTCCTCCCACTGAACTTCCTCCCTGTCCATCTGTCCCTTAGCTGCCACACTGCTCAGGCCGCCGTGTGGATAAACAAGAGATTCCCGGGAGCAGAGAGGCACAGAGCCCTTCTTCATCTTGCTGGCTCTCTGCTCCCCATCACCGGCCCAGGTCCTCTTCCCTCTACTGCTCCCACCCCTTTCTCATTCCCTTTATCTCCTTCCTCTACAGTCCCATTTCTGGCCCAGCTTAGCCCTCTATAATGACTTAATCTTGCCGACAGGGTGACAAGCGGATGAATCGAAGTCTGAGGCTTTTTTCTCCACTCTAGATTCATTGGAAGATTTCTCCCAGATGCGGCACTAAAACCCCAGATTCAATTTCCCTTTGACATAATAACCGAATTAGTCTCATATTGTCATACATAAATTACTAGCCAGTCAGGGTGCCACCAGAGGGAAAGAGAGCTGGAGAGAAAGCAAGACACAAGCATCCGAAGAGGTGTGACGGTGACAAGTGGGGACCGGAATAACAATGGGACCAGAAGGGTAACAGCTAATCATATCTGACAAATGAGGAGAATTCCCGGGCTTGCAACAAAGGTAAAGAATATTTACCTTCCTCCCCATGTCCCTGGCCATTAAAATGTCACCATGGGGAGCTGGGCACCTTACAAGTGATACACAGATCTAAATATCTAGTCAATTAAGAATGCTCTGTTTGCAAAGGCTGTTTTCCAAGAGGGAAATGTAATTTAGGGGAAACATTGCTGCGGCTTCTGGGCCTGCTGACGAAGCTGAGCTCAGTAGAGGACTTGTGTGATTCTTAGTTCGGTGGAACAGCTCTCGTCCTTGTTGCAGGACTTTAGCCTGCACGGCTCTGAGTGTAGAAGCCTCTTGGCTTCACCTACCTAAGCCAAGAATCCAATCTTGGCTAGAAGTGTGGCTAAGTACAAACAAGCTGAAATGGGGCTCCTCGCCCATCCACCAACCACTCCCCTCAAGCTGAAGTCCCAAGGGCTATCTTTACGCCGTTCTCTCTGTGTCCAGCCCCACAGCAGCCCATCTGTCCATCCTGTTCAATGGCTCCTCCAGGAAGCTCTGACCTCTGGCTTTACTTCTGTGTCCTGATACCACATTAAACCCTGTTGTGGTTACTGCCACACGGTCCCAATGGTTCCCCTACTTCCTTTGCTCCCTGACAACCATGCTCTACTCAACGTCTGAGTTTACCCTTCCCGAATGTTCATTTACTAACATCGTCTCCCCCAGTTAAGCTCTTACTCTAGTTACCTGAAGAGTAAAGTCCAAGATTCTTGGCATTTGTTAATAGAAATGGACTACGTGGAGGAGAAACTATCCAGTGAGTTTGCTTTCAATAACCCCAACATCACAGGAACTTGTGGCTGTGGTGAAAGCGTTAACATTTGAAACCTCAGGAAACTCTCCAGGAGAGCCGGGATCTACCTGGGAGCTTACTGAAGAAATCATGTGATTGTCACGTTTCAGAGTTTATGCTGTGCAGCCACCTCAGGGGGGAAATAAAGTGGTGCAGCCAGTGTGCAAATCCCGAAAAAAAAAAAAAAAGTGAGCTGTGCATATCCGCCTGACAGCTCCTTGTACTCACTGTCTCCAACCAGGCCTCTGGTGCTGTTTCCAGTCGCTCCTTCAGCCAGGAGAGCCAGCCTCCATTTCGACCCTTCCCATCGAAAGCCTTCCCTGGCTTCTGAAGCCCTGGGCCAACTCACCGCTGTGCACAGGCCTCCGCTTGCTCAGTCTCTAGTATTACTGTTTCCAAAACATGTTACTGCTCTCAGTAGCTTATTGGTTCACTTTTACGGCTATATGTCAAATTCTTCAAAGCTAAGCATGAGATTTGGAGATGGGAATACCAGGTTGGGGTGAGGAGAGGTAAAATTCCCAGGTCAGAAATGGAACAGATCGAAACTCCCATGCCGATCAAAGCTGAACCCAGGATCTTACTCATAGCTATATTCCTCCACATCTAGTACGCAGTAGGAGTTATGCAGGTATTTAGAAAATAATCCTCAGAGAGGTGCAGCAAAGCCAATCCAGGAAAAGCAAGGGTTCAGGAGATGCTTTGCCTCTGACAGGTATGCAAGCCCATGTGGGCACGTTTGGTGGTCTGAGATTGCCACCCAAAATCTTCCTCAATTCCTTCTTAGACTTATTTTTTGGAATGGGCCTTTTTTTTTTCTTTCTTTCTTACTGAGTATAGAGCTCAGTTGTACTTGTTAACCAGGGATCCCTTGGAATCTATTTCTCTCTCCATCCCAGATCTGGGGTTACAGATGCTCACCATGCCTTGCTTTCGCACAAATTGCACTCACATCTTTATGCTTGCAAATCAGGCATTTTTACAGAATCATTCCCCTGGCTGTATAATTTGTTTTTTGCTGCCTACCTGCTATGAGTCCTGCAGGCTCTGGAAACTAAGTGACCTGGGACATGTTGGGTCTTCTAGTAGCTGATAGGGAGCACGCCTTAGAGTAGATCCTCAGGAAAAGTGTAAGAGAGGCTCTCCTGCGGCTTCTGCTCTCGGGAGCTGGCCACTTCGGGGATCACATGAGCAGGATCTGAGGGACTACCCCAGAGCACCTGAGCTTCTTAAACAAGAGCTTACCTCTCGTCAGGTCTGCATCTCTGCCCGAGAAGAACATTATTCCCCAGCAGTGACCAGCGCAGCCCCTGCTCAGGAAAGGCTGGGTCAAAGCCACGGAAACTTTGTCTTCACATGTGGCGTGGGGACAGGCTGTGACCTGTCCGTTTCCCTCCCAGATTTTATTTCTCAGTTGATATCACTGTGGCCTGCCCTACTTGTTTTCATACTGTATATTATTTTTGCATTTCTGTTTTTACTGTTATCGGTAGACTTGAAGAATTCCAAAGACTTCAGTGCATTCAAGCCAAGGCACTAACTAGCTGGCTCAGTGAAATAAAGAAATAGCTTTTGCCGCCATTACTGTGGTCATTCACACCTGCTCCCCACAGTGGCCTCCAAGCCCCCACTCACAGGATGAGCCTTTCAATCCATCCAGTATTGTCAAGTCTTGCCCTTCTAGTTATTAAAAGTCCACTTCCAGACAAATGCGGCACGGTCTCAGTTATGCGTGAAACTAAAAAAGTTCGTCTCATGGGCACAGACTGGGAAGGGGAGGGGGTGGCCACAGGTGCAGTTGAATAGGAAGAATAACTTCTGGCACCCTATGTCACAGCAGGGTGACTGTGGCTGGCTATGAACTGAATATTTCCAAGTGTCTAGTGGAGAGGATTGTAAATGTTCTCATCACAAAGAAACTATAAATGCCTGGAGTGATGGATCTGCCAATTACCAGGATCCGATCATTACAAGTGGTACACACGTATTGAAATATCACACCCCCCACAAATATGTGCAATTACCGTGTGTCGTTTCCAAAAAAAGACAAGCTCAACCTAGATCAGAATTCATGTCTCTCACCAAGTGGGAAGGAGTCTCCCAGCCACCAGCCTGACCCAGAGCCCGAGCCCCTGCAGCAGGAAGGGGCCAGCCTGCTCTTTGCCCTTCTTTCAGCCTCCCCTCTGCTCTGCCTCATTCTCTCGCTGCTCTAGTCAGGCAGCAGAAAGAGCTGTGACTGACTTCCACTCCTGATAGTCCTCTGTGGCTATTGAACGGCCCGGGAGACGCCCAGACACAGCTTGCAGAGGGATTTTGTGTGCTCTTAGAGAAGTTTACCTGGGGAACCTCCAGCACACAGTCCCCTGAGAGGACAATGACTCCTTCCTGTCTCTCATGGCATCCTCACAGTCAACTCAAGAGCAATCCACGATCCATGTGGCCTCCTTGGTCCACTCTGGCTAATTCTCAGGGCAACGATGGGATCTTTGGGGGGCAACTCAGGTATCGTCAACCTCCAACAATCCATCCAGCCTTCAGGATGTGTCCATCCGGCTCCCCCAAACTCCACCACATAGTTGACTCTGGCTCCGTGTCTCTCCCTGTTGTCTCTTTCTCTCCCCCTCCATCCCCCCTCTCTCTGTGCAGGTATACACACACATATGTGCCATTGCATGTAGAGACCACCAGAACTCAACCTCTGGTGCTACAGAATTGGAATTACAGACTGGTATGAGCCACCTTGTGGGTACAACATTGTTCCTCTGTAAAAAGACTTTCATTTATTTATTTATTTATTTATTTATTTATTTATTTATTTATTTATCTTTGAGACACAGTCTCACAACATAGCCCTGGGTTTTCTAAAACTCACTATATAGAATAGGTTGGCCTCAAACTCAGAGATCCACCTGCCTCAGCCTCCCAAGTGCTGTGATTAAAGGTATACACTATCACTGCCTGGCTTTAGTGTCTTTCTCAAAGCTTCCTTCACTTGCCTAAAGGGTGGCAGAAGGAGGGAATCTCAGCTCCCAACGTCACTCTTCTCCTCCCTGGCTCGGAGCTTAGATTATGCCATTCCAACTATGGGCAAACAGAGAGGGAATCGGGGAATAAACAGCCCCTTTCTGCCTTCAGCTCTCCTGCAGGCACATCTACTCATTGAGTTTAGCTCAAAGCCCAAGATTGACACTGCTGGTACATGCTTGGCAGTGCCAGGATGGAGACACGGGTTAACAAAAGGGGTGTGTTGGGGTGTGCCCAACACACAATGTGTGGGAATTTGTTATATTGTCTCCAACTCAGTCCCTCAATGAAATGCCAAGGAAGTCCATTTGACAACCAGGCCATCCATCATAACCTTGCTTTTCTCAGCTGTGCGCCTCTGCTGCTACCACGTGAGGGGAGTCTGAGTGAGCGATTCCCTATCCTTTCCCATCCTTGGGGCCATACCACTCCCTTTATTGGCATGTGTGGCTAGAACTGGCTCAGTGTGGCTACTGAGAAGCCTCCCAGAGACTGCAGGCAGACAAGAAATAACTGGGCCAGCAATGCCCACGGGAGAGGCTCTGCTCGGCCCTGGCTTTGACCACATAGGATGAGACACTGGCACCTCTGTCCATGATTGGCTTCTCCAAGGACTGCTTCAGACAGGGTCCAAGCCCAGGTGATGCAAGCATGTGGGCAGGGCTGCCTGAGAGTACTGACTAACTTTGAAATCTTCATCCATCAATGTCAGGGCTCCCGCCGGCAGGGCCAGGCTAGCCTCGCTTAGAACGAGAGGAGGAAGCTTGCTGACACATTGCTTCCTTGTCACACAGACAAGCAGCTTGTCTTCCTCTCCCACAGTCAGGTGGGGCGAGGTGGGAGTTAGTGGGAACACGTGAGAGGGAGGAGGGGACACCGGGTACCTCAATCACCGCTAAGTGCCTATGGTGATGCTTGTGGTCTGGCTCAAAGCCTGCTGGGGCCCTGACCTTGCCTGGGATGGCTGACGATGATTGTGTGGGGTATGGTATGGGACATCCAGGGCCATCAGGCACCTGTCTACAGCTCACCTCTGGTGTAAGTTGCTGACTGAGGACAGACATTTTCTTTCGGATGTGTCTCCATTCACATCTCCAATCAGCTACTCCCCGCTGCCCTCTGCCTTCAGACCTTGAGAAAACCAAACCTCCATTTCCTGACCTGTAAAACAGAATGACAGATCATGCATGCCTGGGCTGAGGATTAACTAAGCTAATATATGTCAGCTGCCTATCACCGTACCTGGCACCCAGTTTGCAGGCAATACGTGGCAGCCATTATTGTTACTGTTGGCAGGCTCTCATTATTCTTGCTAGGCCAAATCGCATGTGGTAACAACCCCTGGCCATTTATTTATCCAAACACTATTTATCCATCACCTCTCATATTACACCAGAGAAAAAAGATCTCGGAGAGCTTCAGGTTCAGTGGTTAGGCAGAGTAGAGCCAATGGCCATGACCTGAGGGACATATAGAAGGCCATGGAAGCGTGGACTGGGTAGATCAAAGAGCCCGGGTCACTGCAGCCGAAGCAGGGTACACTGAGCTGAGCAGGGAAGCTGCTTTCGGCAGATGTCATAGCCGGCACTGATTAAGGAAACCGGAGAGCCACGGTAAGGTGGCCAAGGGTCAGGGACGGGAGGAGGGATGAGAGGTATCTGGATGGCAAGCTGTGGACGCAGGCGATCCATCAAAGGAGCTGCTGTCATCTGAGAGACCTCACAGATGTGACCAGGACTTTAACCAAGGTTACCGGGAGCGGCTACCTGGGCTGCCTGAGGAGGACCTCAGATCTGACCCTGAGAGGCTCCTTGCTGCCTGAGCTCTTGGGTGTTGTTCTCTGGAAATCAACCAGGAAGGGCAGCTACCACCTACTTCATTCTTACAGTTGCTTCTGCTGTGGCTGAGAGCTGTTACTATAGGAGAGATAATTCATGTCCATGGGTACTTCTCTGCCCCTTTAGGATCAGGAAGCCTGGCAGGGGTTTTGTTCTGGTCCAGGCTGCCCAGAACTGGTACATCTACCAACGCTTCCCGACAGCCCATCCTTGCTGAGGACATGGAAGTCGCTCAGCACTCTCCCCCAAACCCCTAGCACAGACCACGGTCCTCCTTTGAGATAGCAGCTGAATCCACAGTTCAATTATGCATTTGAGGACAGAGGCCATGCCCCTTTGAGCTCATCACTTGGTGACAGGACAGCTGTGTGCTACCGCATGTACTGTGGAGACATGGGGGGGTGGGATGGGAGAGACATGGGGAGTGGGAGGGAGGGCTTCTCTGAAATGGCATTACCCTGAGCAACCTCCCAGTCCCAAGTTGCCTCAGCAGGAGACAGAGCTTCCAGCCAGCATTAAAGGCAGAGACATCAAAGGAACAAGAGGAATAGGCATAAGCATTGGGGAAGCAGGTTTTTAATCCAGGTCTCCGGTGATCTCAGAATAGTCATTTAACTTTCACAACCCTCAGTTTTCTCCCCTACTTCATGGATCGGGCTGCACTACAGGTGAAAATAATTGTGATAATTGATGTCGCCACGCCTCCACCAGGGAACTCTGGCCCATGGTCAACATGGTGCTACGGCGCGTGGCATGCACCTTCCCCAGATTTTAAAGAGTTAAATAAGTTTACAACCTGAAGAGGCAAAGGACCCTCTAATAAATTATAAACAATAATGTATAAAAAAGCATATTTGGTATATTTAACAATAACATAGTATATACACAGGTAATAACCAAAACAGTTCTATTATAATCTCTCTGGTCTCTAGCTAGACCCATCCTTCTTCCCTGTCATTGGGAGTATATATCCTTGGAGCCACATAAATGGCACAGTGTGGGAAATGCTTTTTTTGTCACACACCACAGAACAAGTGCCTGGATATGTGTCATTCCAGACTTCTCTTCTTGAGGCACATTTGCCCATAAGTTAAACTTTTGAATATAACCTCGTCTATTTGGTCTACCCACCTATCCATCCACCCATGCATCCTTCCATCCACCCACTCATCCATCCATTTATCTTTGATACAATCATAGAAGTCTATCTGGTCTACCCATACATCCACCCATTCATCTTTGATAGAACCATAGAAAAATCTTTAGATTGTGAATATCCAGGCAACAACTTTGAAAGGCAAACCAGAAGAAAACAGCCGAGACTAGGGGGGTGAGCCAAGGGGGAGGGGCAACTGATAAGATGAGCTTCTCAGGAACAGTGGAGACTAGAAATGCCGAACTGAAGGGCTTCAAGGGGTGGAAGGATGCAGAACCACCTCAAGCTGAGACCCACGCTGAGGGGCTAGAGAGGAAGGGACAGCTGTGGCCAGCTTGTGGAACTGGCTCATTCCTGCTGCTCTTTTGCAGACTAGATTTAACAGTCTGTCTGCATGCCCAGGGATCACGTTCTGGCAGGTTTGGGACAGAGCTTCATCTCAGCCTCAGTCTTATAACTGTCTGGCCCCTCCCTGCTCTCCCCACCCCCAGCTTAGCACAGAGCCATCTGCGTGCTGGAAGCACATTAGCCTGGACACCCCCGGTTTTCACTTGTGGGATCGAAGGCATAGGTCGAATGTGGTTTTGATGAATAACAACAGTGAAGTACATTTTAAAGTATAGATTTTTTAACCTCACACTGTACTGTTCATTAATTTTATTCCTACCGAAGTGCACACTTTATAGGCCTGGTGCTTGTCATTGATCAGGGTTGATCTGAGAATATTCTTTGTGAATGCCTAAAATTATCAAAAAAAAAAAAAGAAAGAAAGAAAGAAAGAAAAGAATGGCAGAATGTGTTTAGTTGGCACTTACGTCATTCCACCTTGAAGGTATTTTCCTGTAGTGGGCTGTTGCCCAAAGGTGAGCCTTAAAACCACATATCTGAGTCCAGAGATTCTAGGATTCGATGGGGGTGGGGAGTCATGGTGATAAATTCTGGCATCTCAGAATGTCTCTGGACCCCAAACAACAACCCCAAAACTTAAAACTCATGCTTATCCAAACATGTGAATTGCCCTGAAGCTGGGGCACAGACGGCAGCTGTCATCTGCTCAAGCCATCTTCCTGTCTCAGTTGAGTCTTCTTAATGTCTACATGTTCTAGAACAAATTGGTACTGTTTCTACTCCCCACGGCTTCAGGTTCTCTCTGTTCAGATTTCTCCAGGGGGAAAAATGAGTCACAGTGTGTCCAACACATTGGGCTTCTCAGGGGTGTGAAAGCATTTGAATGAGTCTCTTGGGCAAGCGCCCACCACCCAGCCACGGGAAGGGTGAAGAATGAAGAAAATATACAAGCAGGGAGCCCCTCCCCAACTGCAGCAGGCAAGGCATCATCTCACAGTGTTCTGGGAGTATGGAAGAGGCCTCCGGCCAGGAGATAACTCAGCTTTTTAACATTCCATCAAAGCGTCTCACACTCAACCAGCAGGGAATAAGGCCTTACCAGACTAAGCATGCAAGATCATTAACAAAAAAACAAAACGTTTAATTAAAAATGTCAAGTGAGCAGCTTAGGGTCAAGGGAGGCAGACTTGGCCTAAAGGCTGTTGTATATGCTTAAATAGAACAGAATCCACAAATAAGCCCCGCTGGGAAATGGAAAATATATGTGACATAGATTACAGGTTTCGTGGGGTCACAACAAAAATTTCTTTGTGTGTTTGACTTCTTCCAGGTCCAGCAGCCACTAAGATGGGCACTTCTTCTGTGCCTGGCCTAATCTTAGCTAACATGAGGGACCGCCTAGGTACCAGTCATTGAGCTCAGAACTTCCCCGGAAACCCCACACCGCCTTTTGAAATGCAGAATGCACTCCCATTCTGCTGGTGAACAGATAGAGTCTTAGACAGGCAGGAGTGTTCAGCCTCCAGTCCCAGCAGTTCTCCCTTTGAGGCTTAGCCGCCTCCTCAGCTGAGACTGTTTAAGATGTTAGGGACATAGTTTCCTTGTAGCGGAGCGTCATGCTTCAGTGTGTCTACTTGAGAAAAATTACCAGTAAGAGCATTTTGGATTCCTCTAATGCAGCCAGACTGCAGATAAGGGTTAAGCATCTATTTTTTTGCTGTTTTGTTTTGTTTTTGAGACAGGGTTTCTCTGTGCCTCCTTGACTGTCCTGAAACTCATTCCGTAGACCAGGCTGGCCTCGAACTCACAGAGACCCCCGTGCCTCTGCCTCCCAAGTGCTGGGATTAAAGGTGTGTGCTACCACTGCCTGGCATCTCTATATTTTGTAAAACTGTCCCTAGAGACGATGCTACAGGGGGTCAGAAGACCACAGACGGGACTTCTCTAAGGAGAGGCTCCTTCCTAGTCATTCCCCGGCCCCTGGCCAGACACATTGCACCCAGTGCAACCTCCAAGAAAAAGGTGAGTTGCAGGAGCTTCTCCCAAGATCTTCTGCTCCAGGGCTGGATCTCAGGAGTGGTCCTCAGAACTCCCCTGACCTGTTAAGAGAGAGACAGGAATTAGGAGACAAGCTGAGAAACTCCAAGGCATCCTCATACACCAAGCAGCAAAAGTGGCCTTTGCAAGTCTACCCATTCCTACGCTTTCTGTAGCCAGACTTGACTTAGCTCCCATCTACAAAGAGGGCTCCGGCTACAGTCCTCCAAGAAGGAGAGTTTAGGATTTTGTCTCTGGCATTTAAACTTAGTATACTGATAAACAGAGCATGAGAGTACTTACAGGGAAAACGTCTCCGGATTTTTCCCCTCCGAGGTGAAGGCCACTTAGCTCCAACTCAAGGTCAACTGGCTCCATGGGACCCAGACGTGTCTGGGGCTTAGCTGTACAGGAAGCGAGTATTGTATACATAGCTCTGCTAAATTTTCCCGTGCTAGGCTCAGGTGACTCTCTGTGGGAGGCTCAGGCTAGGACTGCTAGAGCTCGTACGGTAAGGAGCCGTGCCTCTCCCAGCCACATCGTCATCCTTGTGTCCTCTATAGCAGGCATGAATTAACCCAGCTACCAACCCTCCACTCACCCTCCTTCCACTTCTGCTCCATTTAGACAGCAAGCTAGATGAATTTCTCATGTATCCTTTCCTACACCATGTATTGAACCCCTTTGGTGTAGAGGCATGGTGAGAAAACAGGTAGATTGTACTTCCCACCGTAAGTTTCAGAAATCCTTGTTCTAAGGTGGGAGGCGATGTGATAAAGACGTGGCTCAGACATCTGTCCTTATCCCCCTATCAAAGGCTCACTCTTAAGTCAGTCCAATGGAAATACTCGGCCTCCTAATCTCTCCCCCTTCACTTAGGAGATGAAATGCCTCATGAGTTCTTACAGCATCTGTCTATGACTGAATCCCAGGCCCTGGCTTTATTGTCAACATCATCTTTCTCCATCCTGTGAGGACAGTCACCAATCTCTCTGACGTACATGTCACAGGCTGAGTATCGCGCCTGCAGAAGGAACATTTCGTGGCTTTCTGACTTCTGCAAATACAGAAATGACCTGGAAAATTGGTTTAGGATACTGACTCCCAGCTCCCCCTCCTGAGTCCTGAATTAGACTGTCTAGGTTAAGTGTTCTGGAATTTTTGTCATTGGAGGAAGTTGCTTATTCATCTTTGAGGTAAGGGTTTCACTACGTAGACAAGGTTGGCCTTGAACTTTGACAATCCTGCCTCTGCTTCTTAGATGCTGAAATCGCAGGCATGACCATCCTACCCATATACTTTGTTTGTTTAGGTTTTAATCACACTTTTTCCTCTACAGCCCAGGGTGGCCTTGCACTCACTCTTTAACTTATAGTGGCTTGGAACTCTAGATCCTCCTGTCTTAGCCTCCCCCGTGTTGGGGTTACAGGTATGTGTCACCATGCCTGGGAGACAACTTAAAACATAAAATGCTTTTAACGTGTCTTCTAGCTGGTTCTGACACAGATGGGCTGTGCCCACTCTTGAATAAACACTGTGTTCTGGTTGGCTAACTGCAAGCTATTTTGAGTGAAAGAAAAACCAAGGGAATGATGTTAACAAAGCATCTGATTTCCGTAAGGGCTATGGGCTGTGGTGTCAATGTCAGCTTCCTAGTTTTGATACTGTGCGTAATTATATGAACTGTTTCCATTACACTGCGTGAGGGCACAGGGGTCCTCTCTGTACTCTTTTGATCACGTGCCATCAATCTGTAATTGTTCAAAGTAGAAAACCTGTGCTTCCCCAACGCTACAGGATATAGAGTAGCAATTTGCTTTGGGTCATTGATCAACTGCCCTTTCACCCACAGTGACATCAGCACTCCACAGACACCGATTGTCTCTGGGTGTAATTAATTCTGTACTCAATTATTGTACAATTACTTTTCTGCAACACCTTTTCTTCTTTTCACTTCTCCCTCCTTGAGATTGCTGGTTGGACACTTTGCTTAGCTTCTCAATGTCCTCTAAAAGAATCTTATAATATTTACTTTCGAATTAAGGCTTGTTAAACTATTTGAGGAAGCTAAAAAGACAACTTTCGGAGTGAGACAGACAATCTGGCTGGTTACTAAGCCAGAATGCAGATCCAGGGCCATCTTACGTGCGGACTCACTCGGCGGTTCTCAGGCTTGGCGATCTGAACCATCTCAGAGAGCCAGGGATGGTGGGGCACAACTGTAGCCCTAACACTTGGGATTCTGAGCACTTCCCCTCTACGGCGGTTTCACAAGCCCCGGCTTCTTGGGCATGCTGCAACTGGGCTGTCACACCTGGCTTTGCCACAGACAATCAATCAATGCTGATGGGGCCCCACGATGAGGCCCTGAGCAGTAGCGAGGCCTCTCGAGCACATCCTGAGCCTTGCTCCCGTTGGATATCTCAGCTGAGAGTGGTTGCCGGCAGTGGCTGCCTGAAGGTGGGTCCCCCTCACCCTGGGAATACCTGAGCCTAAGATTACAGCCTAGCCCACCACCTCTGGTGGATGTCATGCTAGAGATTGGGTCATGCTTAGATTGCA
This sequence comes from Microtus ochrogaster, assembly GCF_000317375.1. NCBI lineage: Eukaryota > Metazoa > Chordata > Mammalia > Rodentia > Cricetidae > Microtus > Microtus ochrogaster. Next base: position 37,428,266 of record NC_022012.1, read on the forward strand.
TGCTAAGCCAACTCTCTACTGACTGAGTTTCAGTCCCAACCCTGTACGAGGGACTTGGGGATCTCTCCATGTATCAGTCTCTCCTCATCTTTGTTTTATTTTTTCTCTGAAGGCCTGCTGACTGGCATGCTGCGATGGTCCAAGCAGGAAGCTGAGCACCCTCCGCGGGCCCTAAGTCCTTCATTTGTCCTCAAAGACCCCACTGGCCTCAGGTCTCTGACAGTCCCTGCTGTGACCCGGAAGCTGTTTATTGCTTTCCTGCTTTGTGGGAGAAGCTGGCGTTACAGGCTAATTAAACCACATACAGACTCCACAGCAGTTGGCAGGGACCGCGGTGCTGTTATAACAGGAAAAAGCCAGAAATGACAGATGGAGGCTGTTGAAGAGGATGTCACCATCTCCCCAAAACATGGCTTCCACTCCACCCCCTCAGTACAGGGGCATGCTCCACTGGATGGCCGCTCTGCATCGGAGGCACTGTACACAGATAGGGGGTGGGTAGAAGGAGATCAGAGTACTGCAACCCAAATTCAGTGTCAAGAAACAACAACCTAATCGGCACTGGGGACTCTCTGGAAGGTGATAAACCATTCTGAGAGCCCTTTCAAAGGACGAATAGGAAAGTTGGTCCCAAAGTCTAACTGAAATCTCTTCTGCTACTAAGGGTTGGGAAAACAAACAAACAAACAAACATATGGTTTGCCCAAAGATGGGGGGATAAAAGAGCTGCGGAAGGGCACCTTCAGGAAGACACCCTTGTCTCTCTTAGACAATCCTGTTGTAAGTGCTGTGATCAAGAGTTCTACATGTTACACATCTTCCCCCTCTTCCAGAAAGCCCACCTTGATGAGACAAACTCAGTACTTGACTTCCCTGGAGAAAAGAGGAACCAGGCAAAGGATTCTCCTCATCGTTTAAGATTTATTGTGAGGGGTGTTCAGAGAGAGTTCATGCTTGCTTAGAGCATATGAGGTCCTGGATTTGACACCTAACACTGGGAAGATAAACAAACAGGAGTAAAGCATGTGGCCTGCTACCTCCATCCAGTTCCCACGCCGGTCCCCTTGGCTCTGAGGATCCTTCCAACCAGCACACAGCGACCTTAACCATTGTATTTGCTGAAAGTTTCCCAGGTCTTCTTCTTCCACCGTGGGAAACAGCTTAGTGGGCCTGCCTTGTGGGGGGAGGGGGACTTGGGGGTGTTGTAAAGATCAGGAGAAAACACATTTTCCAAAAATCAAAGCTTAACTTGTCACCCACCCCATAGGGGTGTTTGGTGCCTTCATTACCCTAAAGCTGACAGCTACCTCTGTACACTGCATTCTTCCTGGCCTATAGAGTCAGAAAGGACACTGTGAGTTCTAGCTTGGCCTCCTCTGCCCCCCCACCCAGGTGCCACAAGGATGCTGGTGGGGGGAATGCGGGGGCCACAGCAGCAACCGGGAGGTGGGGGCCAGTGATCTGGAGAGAGGCTGGGCTCCCTCCCCCCCCCATGGGGAAGGTGCTGTCCGCTTATCAGGCTTACTCATCTGTTCCTGTCTCCACAGAACCCACAGTCACCCGGCCCCACTAGAGCCCCAGCTGCAGGCTGACATGATGTGAGGTGACAGCCCGTGTCCTCCACCTACCCAGTCTGCTCACAGAAGCAGCCAGGCTGTGGGAGGCGGGACAAGGAACGTTCTGCCCTCAGGGAGCTGAGGTGCTAAGAGACAGAGAAGGGCGCGGGAGGGGGGCAGGTCAGAGCACTCCTCACGCCATTCTGAGGCTCAGAGCGGCACTACTCAGGAGTCATGCTCCTGGGGTTGTCTGCTGAACCACACCACAGGATGGAGGGTCTGAGAGAAATAAGCAGGAGAAGAGGAGGATGGATCAGTCTCTCTCATGCCCCAAGTCAGGTCCTTGCTTTGCGGAGAGGACCAGGCAACACCCCTGAGGCTTCTCCTCCATGGCCAGCCTCTTTACTGCCCCTTTCTGGCCACTCACATTATAAAAGAAGGGGTCTAACCCCTGGAGCTCCACTCAGTACCAGGACTGTGCCAAGTGCCAAGGAGACCTTGTTGAAACTGAATTGTAAGAGTCACGGTGGCAGCCAGGGACTCCACAGAGACAATGACATACCTTGGGAAATTTTTGGAATTGTTCATAGAGTGAAGGAGGGGCTTAAGAGAGATAGCCCACTATCCCGGAGTGGGTGTGGGTGACAGCATGTGACTTTCTACTGCCCTGGGCTCAGAGGAACTAGAGAGACAGTGGGTCCTGCCTCTGGGAGACACCAGCTATCTGGAGACTGCTGTCCTGTGGATCCGTGGCCCTTGATCAAGGGATAAAGCCATCTTGAGAGGACTCTCTAGGAAAGAGCAGGCACATGAGTTCCTTGATTCCTATCCTCCTGCCCTCCAGTGTCCTGCTCATCACCCACCAGCCTGACCCACACCAAAGTCAGAGAAGAGGAAAGCTGGCTGGCTAGCCAGTTGGAGAAGCTGGAGGGGCTGGGGCCTGGGCCAGAGCAGTGCAGGCCAAGAGTGACCTGAAGAGGAGGCAGCAGATGTCAGCTTACACAGACCAGTCCTCTTCCCAGTGACCAAGGTCAGTGCTGATGGCAGAGCCAGGCCCCACACACATGTTCTCACTAATGGTTTCTGGCTGGTGTCTCATCTCTGAGAAGGTGAGACAGGAGGTGAGTGAGGACGCTCCCGAGGTCCTTTTTGCTCATCTGATCCCAGCTTCCTACTCCTGACAGCTCCCTAGCCCTGACACACTGCGTTCCTCAGGCCTACACTGGGGGACAGTTCTAACACAGCTCACGGTTGACTGGCCCTGACCTTGAGAATCCCTTGGGCTCTCTCTGAGGTTCAGTTTTTGAATCAGTAAAAAAAGAAAAAAAAAGTTCTGTCTACATTTCCATTGCAAATATCCTTTGAAAGATTAAAAATTAGAATGCACACGCGCACGCGCGCCAGCACACACACACGAACACACACATGCACACACACATACACACACATACACACACACACACATGCACACATCTCTTTGGCATTTAACCCAATCTGTAAGTCAAGAAAAATCACCCTTTGATGCCCCCTGTTTCTAGAACAATGTCAAGGCTTCTCGTTCATTTCATGAAGGTTCTATTTTGATGAAGGGAGACCAGAAGCAAACAAACAAATACACAGTTGTCACATCGAGAAAAGAGCCGTGAGGAAGAGGGCAGCAAAGACCTGAGGAGTGCCAGGAGCGGGGTTGCAGTTACCTACAGGTTGGTGGGCAAGACCTAAGCGTAAAACAAAACAAAACAACAACAACAACGAAACAACTACTGAAGAGAAGACTGGAGGAAGGAAACATTAGTTCCAAGGAGAGCAGACAGCATGTGCAAAGGCACAGAGGCACATTGAGCACGCTAGAAAAGAGGCATGGGAGCCAGTACGGTCAGCAAAGAGGAGTAAATAAAAGGAGAGCGAGGGACAGCGATGACTGTAATAATGAGCGGGGAGGCACGGTCAAAGGCTGAGTGGAGACTGAGAAGAAGTCAAGTATCTGTCAGTAGGTTGGATGGGGGACATGAAAGACAAAATGGTGTGAAGGCAGATGGCAGAGTTTGAGGACCACACAACCGGAGGAGGATGCTGATGAATGTACAAGTGGGCTGGATGGTTTGGGGGGAGGGCCTTGGGACTTTGCTTTCAACATGGTCGGCAGGGGCTGGTTAGTCACACAGTGTGTCACCTGGGACCCGGGACTGCCCTACAGTGATGTACTGGTCACCTCTGCATGAAGAGAGTACTGAAGCCGCGGGTCTGGGGAGACAAACGACAGGACAGTGAGCCTGTCAGTGCTCCAGATCAAGGGTCAGAGGGAGAGATGATTGGGAGGCAATGGTTGAGGAAACAGAAGCACCAGACAGACAGGGAGGGAGCAAAAACAGATGAACAGGGCCCAGCTCTTGTCCAATTGCTGAGCACAGCTGCAGGGATCTAAAATAACAGACGAGGAAATCAAGCTGGGCAGCACGCTGAAGGAAATGTATCTCGTGTCGAATCAGACAGGCTGATTCAGTGTTAGGAAATAGACTTCACAGACTGTGGGATACTCCAGGAAGATCTTACCATATGTGAAAAGAAAGTTTGTCAAGAGTCTATGTACTTATACACACACACACACACACACACACACACACACACACACACAGCCTTAACAAAGCAAGGAAGAAAATAATTATTTTATAAAATATATTTATTTATGTGTGTGTTTGTGTTAGTTTATGCGCATCATAAGTGTACAGAAACCTTCCAGAAGCCAGAAGATGGTGTCAGATCCCCTGGAACTGGAATCCCAGGCAGATTCCATCACATAGGTGTGGGAAAACAGAGCAATAGTGTTCTTAACTTATGGGTCATCCTTTCGGCCTGGAAACATTCTTAAGCAAGTAAAAATGTTTATTTTTAGGTGTGTAAGTGAATGTGTTCTGGGTGTGTGTGCATGAATGTGTTGTGAGCGTGTGTGTGTGTGTGTGTGTGTGTGTGCGCGCGCGCGTGTGTGTGCGCCTGCAGGTGTCTGTCAGAAGAGGGCATCAGATCCCCTGGAGTTGAAGTTATAGAAGGTTATGAACCACCAAAGCAAGTGGTTAACTCTTAACCACTGGACCTCCTCTCTAGCCTCAAAATAAAGCCTCTTAGTTATACTCCCAAGGCCACAGGAATCTGACTCCTGGACCCCCATAGAGCCCCCAGTCCTGGAATGCTTACACCTTTCCTATTAAAGGGGGTAGCGTTGTTTGCCCATGACCTGTGCAGCTCTTCCTGTATACTTTGTTTAAATCATCCCTCCATCACTTACTACCTGGTACGGCTGAACACTGTGTAAATATTTGTTATCTGTATTGCTTAGGGAATCATACTCAGAGCGAAAGTCTAAGTGTTAAAGACAGATGCAGCTGGCTTTCTGAATATTTTTTTTTATCCGTACTTGGCTAAATTGCAGGATGCATGGACATGTTCCTTAGAACCCGTGGGTATGGAAGACCAACTGTGCATGCTCTCAGAAGGCCTTTGGAACATGCCTCATTCTATCTGAACAGAACACTGGGTTGCTTTAATTGAAGAAACAGCAGGTACAAAGGCCCTAAGGCTGATTCAAGGGAAGGAAAAAGAAGAGGAGTAGAAAAGAAGGATTGTTATTTCCAGATGAGGTGATCATCTTCGTAGGGCATTCGTGAGAATGGCATGGTAGATGGTAGGGTCCCAGCACAGAGGAGAAATGTCAGCCAGCAGCCACAACCATAACTTCCACCACAAGTCCTGCTAAAACCCAGAAAGGACAATGGCAAATGCTGGCGGGTTTCAAGGATAAACCCGATACGGTATGAAAGAAAACTGATGAAATCCCACTGAGTATCATTTTAACAAAAAGATTAAACAACTGGTGAGACCTCTAATGTCCCTGGGTAGGGACTGCTCACATTATAAAGATGTCACTTGTCCCCAAATTCAAAGCAACCCCTACCGAAATCCCAAGAGAATTGGATGGAACCGGGTAAGCATCACTTCAATTCATCTGGAAAGAGAGAAATGAGAATAGCTGGGAGATTCTTGGAAGAGGAGTGTGAGGAAGAGGGGTTACCCAACCAGAGGAAAGCGGGTAGGTGACACAAGCCACAGCCAATCAGACAGGAAGATGCTGTGCTAAGCCAAGCCGGATATGTGCAAGACCTTGTCTGTGCAGAGGAGTGTGTACCCAGGACTGTGTACCCAGTACACCCTAGCATTTCCAATGAGTGATCAGAGGTGAGCACAGAACTAGTGCCCACTGTGTTGGTTGGTCTGTGGCTACCGATGAGAGAGCGCTTGAGTCCACTGGGCACCCATATGAAAGTGTGAGTTGTACCTGTAGCAGGCTCAGAAGTATATAAAGCCACACTGAGGAGCAACCGAGATCAAGACCTCTAAGAGAGCGAAATGGACACATTAACTATATCAAGATTAATTGTTTGTGCTGCAAAAAAATGAAACCCATAAACAAAGTTAAAATGTAATTTTCAGACTGGGAAAAATAAATGAAGTATGTGTAAGCAATATGTAGTAACTTAGGAGTGAGTCAGATATGTTGGCTTAAGCCTTTAACTCCAGTGCTGGGGAGGCAGAAGCAGGAAGATATCTGTGAGTTCAAGACTAGTCTGGTCTACATAGTGAGCTTGAGCCTAGCCAGGAACAACATACCCAAACCTTTTCTCAAATACTAATACTATTAAATAAATAAGTAAAATATTTCTACAAATTGTGCAAATACTATGAACAAGTAATTCATAGACGAGGAATTCCAGATAAGAAGTGTGCCCGTGGAAAACACTTGCTGGAAATCAGGAAAAATCAAAGAAAATAAAAACATTTTATCTCAGTTAAAAACTACCGTGTTGATAAACCCCACTCTTTAAAGGAGTGTGTGGAAGTGAGAGGTCTGATCCACTGCTAAGAGTGTAAATTGTTGGGTGGGAGATTGAGCCTACAACATGTCAGACTCTGGGTTCAACCCCCAGTCCTGCTAAACAAACAAACAAAACAGTATAAGCTGCCTAAGAGTATTCATTTATACTAAATGTGCCTTTACCCTTTTCTCAGGAATTATACTGTAATTGCTTTTCAGCCTTTTGGCTAAGATCAAGTGAGGAATTACATTCTAAGTCGTCCCCTATACTTGCAGAAAAACACAGACAGGGATGCTTTGTTATTATATATCTAGTAGTGAAACAAAAGTAGTCCAAATGTCCAAGACAGGGAAAGAATTAAACATCTATGCAAATGCATGCATGCATATGTAAATACACACTATGCATATGCAAGAGAATATTATTTAGCAGTTAAAATGAGTTAACTGCTGGGGAAATTACTTGAAATAACTTCAACTCCTATTTTTAAGTGAAAAGCAAGCCACACATATCATGCATACCATATTTTACCATTTATGTTAAAAAAGCATTCCACACATCTATTTGTATTTATATGTAAAATGCATGTGCAGCTGTTTGGAAGGACCTGTGCCATTTCCCTGTGAACCAGTAGGAAAGGAACTGGGGGGGGGGTGCAGGGGAGACTTTGGGATTTACTTCTGTGGCAGGGATCTTTCAAATGAATCTCCACATCTTCTGTGGGGTTAGATCCAGTTTTAAACCTCCAGCTTGCTCATTAGGCCTGGGCTGAGGGGCATGGGGGATGCGCATCCTGGGTCACCCACCTTTGATTCTCCCACCTCAGATGACGACAGTATAGAGTCCAGCCTCTGGCCAGGGCTCCCCTGAAAACCTAGGCCGTGCTATAGACTCCCAGTTGTCTACGTAGGAGGCAGAAGACTTTAGAGTCTGAGTTGAGCCTCAAGTTCTTGCTAGCTGTGATAACTTTGGTCAAATGAACACCCCCAAGCCTCAGTGTTCCCATCTGTAGAGACTGCTAACACTTACCTTGCCCAGTTTCTCTAAAGTAAATGGATATTGAAATTCCTGGGACTTGCTGGATGGTGGTAGTGTACACCTGCAATCCCAGCACTTGGGAGGCAGAGGTAGGCAGATCTCTGTGAGTTCGAGGCCAGCCTGGTTTACAGAGCAAGTTTCAAGACAGCCAGGGCTATGCAGAGAAATCCTGTCTTGAAAAATCAGAAAAATAAAAAAGAATAAAATTCCTGGGGCTTAGGCAGGGGGCAGGAGCTCAATGGATAAAGCACTTGCCACACAATATGATGACCTGAGTCTGAGTCCCTGGAACCCACATAAGCCCAGGTGCTAGAATCCCAGTACTCCTTCAGTGAGATGGGGGAAGGGTCTAGAGAATCCCCCAAGCCAGCCAGCCTGGCTTCTGCATCAGTGAACAAAAGCCCAGCTGTGAAAGAAGGTGGAAGGAAGGACTCCCACCCAAGTCTCACCTTTGACTCCATAACTGCAGGTTTAGGGGTGTCTACTCTTCCCAGACAGTCTAGGGGCTCCCTTGCAGTATGTGGAAATCAGAACAGTTCCCTGTTCTTCCTCTACTCCCATGTTTCCATCATCTGATGGGTACTTCTCACTAACTAAAGAAAAAAATCCAGCTTTATCCCTTAAGTCTTTGTCTTTCTGATCCCCCATCTCGTACCTGTTAGCACAGGCTACCTCTGTCTCAGGGAGGCTGCAGTTCCCAGGGGCACAGCCTATGAAGACTAGCCTGGCATCTAGGAAACACCCACTGAATCAGACATTTAGGGGTGCTTCTCCCCTCTCCTTTTTGGGGCTGGGCCTCTCTTTACAGATTATCTATGAAGAGCTAACTACCCAGGTGTGCTTTCCTCCTCTACCACCCACCGGTGAAAGCAGGGGGGAAGGGAGGGAGCAGCGAACCTCCTCTCACTGCTCCCAGTCCACTGGACAGCAGGGCCACTATGCCCAGTCTTGGGACATGCAGTTGTGATGGGAAACCCAGAAGCAAATACTCTCCCGCCGCTCTCTCTCCATTTATCAGGCTGCCGCCAAGAGCACGTCCATCACCAGGGAGCCCAGAGCATCTCTCTTTCTCTGCTTGGGACTGAGAAAAACAAGAAGCCCAGGAATACTGAATACAAGTTCCCCACATTTTCTCCATCCCTCCCTGCTCCCTAGGAGGCTCCAAACCCACACGCCCAGCAGTGTGTGCAAACAGGCAGACGTCACCCTCCAGGAGCTACCTGCCGTGTCTGCAGATTGCTCTCAAGTTATGCTCTGCAGCCCCTGCATGCCCAGGGCCCAAGACACCTGGATCTTCCCTGCCTTGTTTCTAAAGATATCCCAGAAAAAAGGATCCAGTCACCTTCCTTGACCTTTAGGACCAGCCCAAAGCCTCCTAGCTGCCTCTCCTCTCTCAGGGCACTGCTCCCTTGCACTTCCACTGGCTCCGTGGAAGACCATCAGTTACAGGACCAACTTTAGGTCCTGGGTTTTCTTTCGCATGCCTGGTGTCCCTGCCACACTGCACCACCTGCACCTAAAAGCTTGGCACTTGGCACAGTATGGTCACATGGTAGACACGCATGGGTGGAAAGACGAATGGACAGATGAACAGGAAGTCTCCTTCCAAGGGCCAAATGCTCATGACCCCTCAAAATTCCTACAGTGAAATCCTAATCCCCAGGGCTGTGATATCTGGAGTTTGGGCCTTCTGTATATCTGGAGATGAGTGGAGTGGCTTCATGAATCAGATCCCCCGGAAGACCCCTCAGCCCTTCTGCTGTGTGCTGATGTAATGAGAAGGTAGCTGGGTATTGTGCCTGGAAGCAGACTTTCGCCAGGCAGACAATCTATTGGCAATTAGATGGTGGACTTGCCAGCCTGCAGAACCAGGGTTTACTAGTCTTGGTGGTTTCTAATTCTCCAGGCTCCAGTGTTCTTCTACAGCAGCCCAGACAAACCAAGACATCTTCCTTGTTCATCCTGCCTAGCTCTAAGAAGTCAGAGCTCAGAATCCCTCCTCCTTCCAAGAGTTCAGCAGTTGTAACCCTGCTGGCCTGCAGATTACTTATTGCCGAGCGTCTTCACAGCCATCCATGCGTTTGAAAGGCTCCTCTTTCAGGGACACCCAAGTTTCTGCGAGCAAAATGAAATCTCAAACCAATTTGCACAATTTCAGTTTCTCTCTCTCAACCCCATCTTTCTTGGAGTCTTGGGCAAAGTAGACAGGGACTCTGCCACAGAGTCACACACCCAGCCCCACACAGCTCTCAGAACGTGGCTTGCAGAGACTACTGAGTGCAATCATGACTCTATGACCCTTGAGCCTCCACAGAACAAGGGTCAGATAATCACCGTGGTAGTTTATGGAGACCTGTGATATGGTCTATGTACAGAGACCTGTGCCCCTCCCTCGTTGCATGCACAGCCTGAGCTCACTGAGATGATAAGTATGATGGGCACTCCAGGGACCCAAGACCATTTCCAAGAATCTCTTACTACTTGTTTCTCCCAAGCATATACTCATTTCTCATAAAAGCAGGCAAGTGCGGGCCCCTGCTACCAATCCCTTGAGGGTTCCTTATTCTGACTTCAAAACATGCTCAGGATTCTCTGAAAGCAACCTTCATAGGAGTCCCTAGGCTGGTGGGATAGAACGTGGTTAAGGGCCACCTTGGGTCCACCAGAATGGGAACAGAATGAGGAAGAGCTCTCAGACAGAGGCAATCTACTGGTAATCCACAAAGGCCAGAGACAGCAGCCTGAGGCTGGAAGTGGGAGAGACTTTCGGGCTCTATCCTTTCAGAGGACCAAAGCTATGAGGTTGAGCTTGTTTACCAATTACAGCTTCCTAGGGACTTCTCCTACCCTCCAACGCTCACTTCTAACCAAATGCCTTCTGTCTTTTTTTTTTTTTTTGGTCAACTTCACTGACCCCTGTCCTTTCTCTGAACACCTTTCTCTTTTAGTGACTAGCCAGCCTGTTGTGAGCTGTGAGCTCCTAACACTCCACACCACACCCCTCATCTTTCTTCCCTTTACCCTCCATCCCAGAGCCTCTGTAATGACAAAAGAATACTAAAAACACGAGTGGCCCGGAAGGAGTTAAATTCACCCAGGAAATAAATATTGTGAATTCTCAATTTCTGTGGCTCATTTAAGGAATAAGCTGTGATTAAAGGAGAGAGAATTTATTTTGGCTTTTGAAGGAGTTGGGGGTCTTTCCAAACGCAAATGGAAAGGCAAGCACATGTCTGGAATTCTGGACATTGAGAATAAAAATTTTAATGAACATTCAAAGTAAAATAAAAAATGAAAGAAAAAAGTCACAACTCAAAGACCAATCTTCCAAGGGTCCATCCCTTTGCCTGATCCGACCACGGCATGCTGGGAGGAGACCCCAGGCGAAGACCACAGAAAAAGGAGCAGCCTAATAGCTGGGCCCTCTCTCGCTCTCAACTCCCTTGCATCTGACTTATCTTCTAATGAGGGTGGAAATGTGCTGCATCGTGATTAGACAGATATAAGGCGGCCCCTTCCCTGTCACACTGAACCGAGATACTGCACATGGGGGAATGTGGCACAGAGGCTTCCTCCTCAGGAGTTGCTGTGGCACCCTCCCCGCATGTGTGCGCACACACACACACACACACACACACACACACATACACACACACACACACGGTTCCCTCTACTGATCCTTTCCTGGTCTTTGAAAGACCTCTTAGGAAAGTCTCATCACTGTGGGAGTTAGTCTCACATTGATAACTTAGAACTGGGGATATAACTGAGGGACAGAACACTTTGAAGACACAAGACCCTAGGGTCCACTCCTAGGGCACACAAGCCAAAAACAAAAAACAGAACGAAACAAGCCACCCCTGAAGCCTCTGATTCTTGCCTCATATAATCCCAGGTCTGCTCAGGCTGTCCCCTTGAGAAGCCTGGTGAATGGTGACACTGTCCCTTGGTCCATTCTTCTTATGCGCCCTCCTCCCCGACTCATCGGCTTCTGTGTGGCACTTCTCTAAGGTCTGATAGGGTGAAGATGGGGGAAACAGAGGCCAGGGAAGGTGTTACCATTACCGGGAGACCAGCAACACAGGCATAGGAGGGTTCTCGCTTCAGGAGTTTCCTTGGTGCGAGCAAGGCTACTCTCAACCACTGGCCCCTCTAGGCTGCCTGCACAGGGTGCACCTCCCTTCAGTCCTGGTGTGGAGCCTTCAGCACTGCTGGCTTTTACTGAAGGTCTACATTGTCACTGAATGAAATCAGGACCCTCCTTGCTGTCTAAGGTCACCTGTCTCTCTCTGGCCAGAGCTCCCAGCCTCTGTCAAACTCTCTGAGAGGGTCTCTAAAAATCCTTTTTCTCAGAAAGTAGCCCCTACCTGTCCGCAGACACTTCAGAGGGGCCCACCCAAGGCCTTTTCCGTCTCTTGGTGCCTGCCGATACCCTTAAGGGGAAGACCACTAAAGTGTCAGGGTCACGTACTTCTCTTTAACCTACAAAACAGTTTTAGGTTGTTGTTGCCCGGTCCTGTAATATAGACAATAAGGCCGGGGATGCTAGATAAGCCGAGGGTGGTGTTGCATACCTATAATCCAGCACTTGGGAGGTGGGAGCAGGAAGATCCTGAGTTCAAGGCCAGCCTTAGCTACGTAGCAAATCAGAGGCCTTCATAGGCACTGGATTGTAATTTTAAAAACTGGCTATACACGGGGACCATGGGAGAGGGTTGAAGGGGAGGGAAGCAGAGAAAAATGTATAGTTCAATAAAATCAATTTTTAAAAAAGAAGAAAAAACTGGCTATAGTCCTACACCTGTTGCCCCAGTACTGGAGAGGCAGAGGGAAGTGGATCCCTGAGACTCCTCAGCCAACCAGCCTAGCCTAAGCTCCCACCAGTTAGAGCTCTCACCTCAAAAAACAAAAACCGAAATGAATAATTGGGTGAGTATCTTCTATGGAACATCCCAAGGCTGACCTCTGACCTCTGACCTCCACACACATGTACATACACATGCACACGCACCCACACACTCTACACAAATGGTATTTGCAACGGGATCTCTGCACACAGGAAGCAAATTTCCTAGCCCCAGAGGAGGCTTCCTGTCTGTTTGAAGCAAACTGGCTCTAGCCTTCAGTCCTTGACACCCAAGCCATTTCCACACCAACCTTTTCCTCGAAATACTGAAATAGTGTGAAGGGAAGTTAGTCTAACTCCAGGCTCTTTGCATTCTGTTTAGAGACAGATAAAAACGCGCTCATTATCCCATCTGGGGCCGCTTGCAAGGGAGAAAAGTGCCTCCGTGTTAGGCGAGGCAATCCACCCAAACCTTTCTAGTTCTATTTAAAAGTGTGAAGGTAATTTACCAGGCTGCTCCTGTCAGCGTTTGAAAAGCAGAAAGCCTTCTTTTATCTTGTTTTATTTACAGGTGAAAGCCCAGAAGAGGCAAGAAACTAGCAGAGCAAAGGATTAGGATGAGCCCTGGGGAGACAAAGCGGCCAGCAGACACTATCTAGTTTGCTAATACAGGCAGGACGCGGTCACCTGATGGAGACAGACAGTCCCGTGGTCCTGTTGTTGGGCCCACCCACGGAGGTCACTCTGGCAGTCACACTGCCACCTGCTTAGCTCACCAGCTGGGTTTACCCTTCCTGCCTTGGGTTCAGGTGGAACGCGGGGAGCAATGAGGGTGGGGGGGTGCAGGGGGTGCAATTTGGAAATGGGACAAGCAAAGTGGGAGGGGTGGCTAAAAGGACCTTCTGTTTTCAAGAAACGGACTAAGGGCATCTGACACTACTTCCTTTTCTGGACATTTCGGTGACGTGACCCTCATTTCTGAGGCGGTTTCTGTGTTGTGTCTCCACTCAGATGCTTTGACTGGTCTTTTGGAAACTCTCCCTGTTCCCCAACACAATGCCACCTTTATCATCTTTATCGCTGTTGGCACTGAGAGGACATGGGGGGCAATAGAGGGCCGCTGGCTGGTACAAATAGCAGACCGGGATCCAATAGGACATCAGCTGTGGCCATGGGGTGCACTTGGTGCTTCCTGGGTGAAGAAGGGCTTACTTCCTGCCTGTAGGGATGGTCAGGTTCAATCATGGGGCTGGGGACAGCTGTGCTGGGAAGTTATCTTACCAGGCTGATAGAGAAGACAAGTAGAAAAAAACAGTTCACCTACCATGAAGGCCAACAACACAAGCAGGAAGTAAAACTATCCCCCTGCCTGCTATGGTGAGGGTGGCTGATCCCAGCAGCAGCTCATGGAGGCTGAATCTCCTGGAGGGAAGCCTTTTACTTGGTCTCAAGTCACTGGTAGTGTGCTCCCAAAGGGGATGGTGGAACCCAGCTCCGTCCAGCCTTTGTCTTGATGCTTCTCAACCACCACGAGCTCCCACCACAATCAACAGGGCCACCCTAGGTCCATAGTGACAAGTTGAGTTGACCAGAGACAGACATCTCTGTAACTGTAAGCTGAAATCAATCTTTCCTACTTAAAATGATTGCCTTGTGTATTTGTCATAGCAACAAAAAGTTGACTGACACCAAGATACCATGTTTCAAGAGAGATCTGGAGAGAGGTAGGTTGGTGGCTCTGAGGTGCAATCCTGTGCTACTCCTTGGTCCCTGTGGTAATCTGAATGTAATTGGCCCCTATAATCTCCTAGGGAGTGGCTCTATTAGGAGGTGTGGCTTTACTGGAGTGGGTATGGCCTTGTTGGGAAGAAGTGTGTCACTGTAGGGGTGGGCTTTGTGATTTACTGTGCTCAGGATACCACCCAGTGTCTCAGCCGACTTCCTGTTGCCCAGCCCTGAGCTCCTGGTTCTCCTGCATTTGTCTCTTAAGTTTTGAGTAGCACAGTCTATATTGCTCATCCTGCTTTCAGGGCCCTTTGCCATCAGGGGACCTGCTTTCCTTTACCTATCTACCCTGCACTCCAACCCCACTACTCTTTAATTCCAGACTCTAACTGCAGGGGGCAGTCTCCACTTCCCTGAATGCCTTCTCTTTCCACTCCACCTGTCTGTCTAGGTTACTTCCCAGACTGAGTGGAAGTAGGTTGCCTTTGGGAAACACTTTCTGTGTGTGCACATGCTTGTATGCATATGAGGGGTATGGAGTGTGTGTGTGCGTGTGTGTGTGTGTGTGTGTGTGTGTGTGTGTGTTTGTGCACACACATAGTAGAGGCCAGAGG
>NC_022012.1:37443012-37500040 GCF_000317375.1 Microtus ochrogaster
GTGAGTGAGTGTGTGTGTGTGCACATGCTTGTATGCATATGAGGGGTGGAGTGTGTGTGTGCGTGTGTGTGTGTGTGTGTGTGTGTGTGTGTGTGTTTGTGCACACACATAGTAGAGGCCAGAGGAGGGATATCTGATGTCTTGATCTTTTACTCTCCACCTTATTCTCTTGAGACAGTGTCTCACTGAACCTGGAACCAGACTGGCAGGAGCTAGCCCCAACAATCCTCCTGTCTCTGCCCCTTAGGACAGACTTGAGTAACAGTTGTACTCACTGGGCCACACTCAACTTTTAATGTAGGTACTGGGGATTTGAACTCAGAATCTCACACTTGGGCAGCAAGTGCTCTTGCCAGTGGAGCCACCCCACCCCCACCCCCCAAGAGAAATAATTTTGCTACCTGTGATCCTATGGTAGTTTTCACCTTTCTGGAGTGGGCTCTGGAACCCAGAGCCACTGGGTGGCTTGCTGAGCTACGGCTATGATGGTTCTTGTGTCTCCTAAATTCCAAGCCCAGAGCTCTTTCCCCGCTATGGGGGTTCCAAACTCTTAACTTCCCAGGATTCCTTTTATTGTTTTGCCTTCCACAACCCCTGGGGACTCCTATGATTTCATCCACAGCCAATCTTAGCTCCCAGCTAGCGTGAGCTAACCACTGGTAGTGTGCTGCTGAGCTGACACCATCCTGGTTTAAGAGCAGAGAAAGACGGTGCTTTAGTTCGGCTGTGTAGCCTGGGCGTAGATGACAGCACAATTTCCTCGGGGCTATTTCAGACATTGTCAGAAGCCCTCAGAGCCTTATTACTGCCTTCCCTAGGGGTCCAAACACCTGACACCGTTAGCTACTGTACTCTTTCTGCAGTGGCCACAATTTTCAGGAGAAAATCAGGACCCATGGTGTGAGAACTATGAGCACATGTGGGGGAGGGGACAGGCTGGATAGCATCCACACTGTTTTCAGACACCTGGGGCACATGATGCTCTGGTCTGATCTGAAATGTTCCCCTCCAGGTCCCCAGCATGGTACTCCTAAGCAGAAGTGTAGTTTTTTAGGGGTGGGGCCTATTCGGAGGCTTGGTGAGATGTGCTCTTCAGAGAGATAACGGGATGTGGGTCTCTTCCCTTTCATCAGAGTCCCAGCTATAAGGTGAAGTGGTCTCCACTGCCTATGCCCCTGCTATGACACGCTGCAAACCCCACCCAGACCCAAAGCACCCAAACCAATAGACCATGATATTAAACTCTGAAACCATGAGCCAAAGTAATCATTTCTTCTTCCTGCCGTGACAAACCCTTAAAACAATGGTCATTCGCGAACTCACCTATTCGCCCATTCAGTAGGCACCTGCTATGTGCCTAGTGCTGTGGCCGTTGCTATTGGCACAATGAAGAGTGGAGTCTGGCTTATTCATAGACTGACTTGTCTATGAACTATCTTCCTATGCTGTACAGAACAAGAGGAGGAGGGAAAGTCTGGGGACATTCTGAAAGGCCATCAGAGAAAGTGACCTCTGAATTCAGTTTGGGGAAACAAGGAAAAATTCCCCACAGGTAAGGTAAAGGTAAGTAAAGAGGGAAGAATATGAATAAAGTCTCAGGGATATCAAATAATAAACACTTCAGAGGCATCAGCAGCTTCGGGGATACAGGATGGAGACAGAGAGGGACAGGAGCTGGGCGTGAAAGGTCGCAGATGGCAAGAGTGCCCATGAACCTCTCCCCGCTTCACACATGCGCAGCATCTTGACTGACACACAGAACCCGGTCTTGGCATGTGCATTCATGTGTATGCAGGTGCATGTGTGCCTGTGTGTGTGTGTGTGGAGGCCAGAGAACAACTTTAAGCATCATTTCCCAGGATCTGACCACCTTGTTTGCTGAGATAAGGTCTCTCTCCATTGGCTTTGAGCTTGCTGATTAGACCAGGCTAGCTCACCAGTGAGCCCCAAGGATCTACCCTCTTCCCTTTAGTCTGGGATCACAGGTATGCATCACCACATCTGGATTGTGGGATCTGGGGGTCAAAATAAGGTCCTGGTACTTACAAGGGAATCAGTTTGCTGACTGGACCCATCTCCCCAGGCTCCCCGCCCCCATGTGTGTTCAGATGTGAGCAGAGCCCAGTGCTAAACAAGTGTCCCAGGGGCTCATCCCCGCCCTTAATCACTTTCTCTGCTATTCTTCCGTTACCTCTGGGATTCCTGACACTCGTTAATCCATTCGTTTAATCCATTTCTTCCCTCCTTCCTAACACAAAACAGAAGTGACCCCTGCCCTCAGGTAGCTTTTTCAGCCTAAACAAGAAGACAAGCGTTCATCTAGTAGTCAATTGTGTAAACCACAGCTTCCAAATGTCAAATGGAAATTATAAATACTAAAAAGGTGATCTGTGCACCTGGTGGCTGTGGCAGAGGGCCTTCACCTACTCAGAGAAGTAAAAGCAAAGCCGGGAATAGCTGAACAAGAAGAAGCGACTGTAGCGTTGGCTACTTTTATACTGCCGTGATAAAGTACCAGATACCACGCTGTGGGAGAGCTGCGGCCAGCATGCCTTGGTCCTGGGAACCTGACTGTGGTGAGCAGGAAATAAAGGACAGACAGACAGACACAGGTCCAGGGAAGCTGGGAGTGGCTTGTGCTCACCCTGATGGAGGGCACCAATTACTACAAAAACAACCAGGAACCTCGGCCCGTTTGTTATGTAAGGCAGAGGAAGGAGGAGTTAACTAGTTAGAGGTCTCTGAGGGAAGCAGTCCCAGGCTACGGGCATCCATGAGGAGGCTCCTGATGTTCACACTGCCAACATCGCACACTGACCAGAGGAAGGCTTTACCAGTCCTCATGTCTCTGAGGTATTGGTCCTTGTCAATAATTCACCTTCACCGAAGACCTCATAGGCTTTACCTGCTCACCCAGGGCTTCCTTAGTTCCCTACATGGGGGCCATAGTTTATTTTGGCCCATGGCTTCAGAGGATCTGTGTTCATTACAGCAGGAGGGGCATAGCAGAGTTCGTGGAGCAGAGCATGTGGTGAAGACGCGTACATCATGGAGGAGCAGCAACAGAGAGAGTGGTGCAGAGCCAGGGGCTGGGCCATCATCTTTCACTCCTTGTGACTCCCTCACCAGCCAAGCCCTCCAAAACGTTCCACAACCTCCCAGAATAGCTGAAGTGCTGAAAACATGAGTCCCCAGGAAAGTTCCAGCTCCAGCTAGCATACTTGTTTTGGGCACTTTTGATGTCCATAATCTATTTGTCGATCCCCTTTCATTTTGGCCTTTGATTCCAACTAGGTTCTCAATTTTATTCAATCCAGACTTTTCCAATTTCCCCAGCCTAAGACAGCCCTTTCTCCTGATCCACCTGCCACCTTCTGCACCCCAAGGGTAGAGCGGTCCTAGGGTAAAGGGGCACTGGAGGGCTTTTAGCAAGACTGCAATGTCCAACACCAAGTCCACTCTACACGCCTTACTGGGTCTCCAGGTGCACTCTAGTGGGGTTGATTCTCACACCTTACCTATCATAATCAAACTTCTTCGTGGCCCAGCTCTACTCACTGGCTGACTGCTGGCCCATCTTCATAAATTCTATGCACACCCTTGCTCAACTAGAAACTCTAGCCCAGTGGATTTCAACCTTTCCAACACTATGGCTCTTTAATACAGTTCTTCATGTTGTGGTGACCCCAACCATAAAATTATTTTCGCTGCTACTTCATACTGTAATCTTGCTACTGTAATGTAATTACCTGTGTTTTCCAATGGCCTTAGGTGACCCCTATGAAAGTGTTGTTCCACTCCAAGGGGTCACAATCCACAGGTTGAGAGCCTCTGTAGAGGCAGAATCACTTGGGACTTCTGAGTTGGAGACAGAAAGAAGGAGGACCAAGTCTCTGACTCAAAAGTCAGTGAGCTGGAGACACCTCTGGCCTAGAAATAGGAGGCTGAATCAAATAGGTTTGGTGGTGAAATAGCTCAAGAAGGCAAAGTTCCTGTGCTTGAGAGTGGAGGCAGGATAAAATGTCAAAGCCAGGCTGGGCTACAAGAGACCCTGTCGCAAACAATGACAAAAAAGCCAAGAATGTAATGACAGTGAACATCCAGGAGCAGGCAGCCAAGAAGGACAGTGGGCCTGGGTCTCAACTGCAGGCTTGAAGTGGAGTTCTGTGTCATCAACATAGTGTTGGCATCTCTCACAATTATAGAGTGGGTACATATTCAATTGTCTAGGAAAACAACCCAATCCAACCAGCAGCATCTGGACAAAGTCACTGGGTTGACACTGACCAGTGCAAGTGGGTCAGTGACAGGAGCCTTTCTGGAGGAAGGGAAACTTCAGAAGAATGTTGAAGAGTGCAGGGCTCTAGAAAAGACCTTCTGGTCCAGAAAATGGGTATTAGGAGAGACACAGAGGAGGAGTATAGGGAGTCACCCTTAATGAGAGACACCAAGACACAGAAGAGCATCCAGGCAGATGATAAGGATGTGAGCAAGGAAGGAAAGATACCGAGTTCACAGCTGGCACCTACCAACCGAATGCAGGACTTGGGCAAGTGTCTTGGTGTCTCAGTGCCTCTTTTCCTCTTTTATAAAACACAGATGCTGATGCGGGGGAAGTCTTTGGCACTATCACTTCCAAGTACTTGCTACATGACTCCTAAGTCAGTCAAGGTATCCAAACAGACAGACAGCTAGAGCTAGGTATGCACACAGTATTTATCACTTGAAATATTTCCTACTTTAGTAGAAAATGCAACTTGGCCACTTTTGCCTCTGAAGCAAGAAACTGGTGCAGTTCCTCACTCCTGAAGTCCCCATCCTCAAATGTGGGGCATCCAGGTGGCTGCTTATTCTGTAGGAATGGAGGGGCTGACAAGAAGTTCCAAGTGCTATGTATATCAACTGTCACCTTCTTTGCAAACCTTTGGCTTAAAGAAATACAGTAATAAAGGGATTGGATATCCAACAGAAAGACATGGGGATCTTGGCAAACCTCTCCTCCTTCCCCACCTCCCTTTGCTCCCATGGCAGCTGCTGATTTTCCCTTTAGTGTTTATTTTTCTCTCTTTCCAGTGATAGAACTTTCGTAAGCATGTATAGTCACCAGAGAGCAAGATCCGCCTATCCCACCCACATCCCTTGCAGCTAGGTGTGACAATGGAACCAAGTTGTGACCAAGGGTATGCAAACAGATATGCATAGCAGGCTTCCTGACCTTCGAAAGCTTTGTCCTTTCTTACTTTCCCCTTTCAGAAGCCATGTGAAACAAGGACACCTTAAATTTCAGGTAAGAGATTTCAGAAATGAGTAATATGACCAGTTTCCTGTCTCAGAGGCAAACATGACCAAACTATGTTTCCTGGTGATGGTAGTAGCCATCTTGAACACTGAGGACAGAGGTACCATGGGGATTTTGGAATAGCTGACTGCCAAAACTGTGGATCCCTGAGGAGTGTGTGGGCCATTGCTTCCCTCTTCAACATTCCCTGCAGCTTCCAGATGTTCATGTGAGAGCAGTGTAAACTCCCATCTATAGAAGCCACTGCTATTTTGGGTACTTTGGCTGAATCCATCCCTAAATACAGCCCCCAGGCAGCCCACGTTCCCAGTTACTTTGTAGAACTATCTCAATTGCTGCTAATTTAAACCAAGTGAATGAGAGAAGTTCTACTGCTTCTGACCCCAGTCTCCATCTGGCCAGAAATCCCACCCGAATCATAATAACAACCTGTGTTTATGGAATGCTTTCTTCAAGAGTGAGCTCATCAGAGTCTCATAGAAGCTCTGTGATGGAGCCAGGGCTGCTAGCTCCATGCACTCCACTTCAAAGATAAAGAAGCTTGGGGGAAGGGGTCTAGTAATTTTGCAAACATTACACAGGTGCAGAGGCAGAGAGCTGCAGCTTAGGGCTCTTAACAGGACACAGGGCTGCCAAGCTGCAGATGGTCCTGGGGCAAGAAAGGGAGAAGGTAGGACGGGCCAAGGGCCCAGGTTTTTAAAAACAGACAGGTGTGTTTTTAATTGCTTTATATATGCTGCTATGTTTTTGTTGTGACAGAAATCCCCACACGTAGCACAAGATGTATTGTCTTAATTTTTTTAGTACACAACTCATTGCCAGTGATAAGCACAATGGTATGCAGTGGGCATCTAGAATTTGAACCTTGTATGACAATGTCTAAATCCACTAAACATCAATTTCTCATTGCCTCCTCCCTGAGCCCTTGGAGCCCATCCTGTCCATTTACAGCTCCTGTGAGTTTGACTATTGTAGATACTTCATCCAAGTCGGGCCATGGAGTGCTTGTCCTTTGGTGACTGGCTTGTTTCACTTACCATAGTGTTCTCAAAGTTCATCCATGTTTTCCTATAGGACAGGACTTCCTCCCATGTTAAGGCAAAATAATAGTTCATTTCAGCATCATTCCCAAGAGCCAGGATGTGGATGATACCCACACACCCATCAGTGTAAAAATGGACAGAAAGCTTGTAGTATACATGTATCTGGGGGCTGTTGAAGCCTGCTCAGGTGGCACGTCCCACTTGGCATTCCTCCTGTGGGTTCCCCTCGGCAGACAGATTCCTGAGATGGCTCAAGGTTTCTTCTGGGTTCATCGAAGTATTTGGCATTTACAGCAGGTACCCTGCGAGATGTTGCTGGGGAAACAACACTCCGAACAGGCTGCAGAGTGAGAATATCATTTATAACACAAGTCAGAAAGCAGCGAATGACATTGAAGAGGAAAAGATGAAGTTCAAAGCAATCTGACTCAGCCAATATCTTTTGTCCAGCCTGCTCACTACGAGGACCTGAGAGCACAAGGGCAGTGTGCTCCTTGCCTCCTGGATCTTATTTAACTGTGTTAACTTCCCAAGAGTCACCAGGTCCAGGGAGAGTAACTTCAATGCCTGAGAGACACATGGACATGTGAACATGGGGACAGAGTAGGAAATACAAAAGCAAACCATGTATCAAAAGAAGAAGGAGGTAAGGAGAACATGTCTAAGTCCTGGCAACACAACACCAGAAACACGCCAAGTGCCCAGGGATAGTTCAGCTATAGTACATGTGACCAGAGCTCTAGAAATAGGGGCTGTATTGGGGTGGTCAAAGAGGGCTTCATGAAGGAGGCAAGAGTTCAACTGGGAACCGCAGAGGGAAGAGGGTTTTGAAAAGGTGGAGAAGAGAAGAGAGGCTCATAGTATTATGAACAAAGCTGAAATACACAAAGGGTGGAGAGCAAGGAGAAGACCCAGTTGGCCTGAGCAAGGCTTTTAGGCTAGAGAGTCAATACCCTGCCTAGTCATTTGGGCTTGAACACCAGGCCAGGAATCTTGGTGGTGGTAATAATAATAATAATAATAATAATAATAATAATAATAATAATAATTCCCTATGTGGTGGGAGCTGCTGGAAATGGATTTGTTTCAGAAGGAATGTCATCAGGATGGTGTCTGTGCTTCAAAGAAGCCTCTGATAGAATGAGTAGGCTGGGCTGAAGAAGGACAGTAAGTGACAGTCTTGGGGAGGTTATCTGGGTGTAGGGGGTCCTCGAGTGGCTGCCAGTAGGGCTGGGTATGGGAGACAGCAGGAAGGACAGACCCACAGGCCTCAGGATATTTTCATCAAAGGGGATGTCACTGTTGACCAGAGAGCTTCCAGGGGAGGATTCTGAGGGACAGAATCCTCCAAAACTTGCCTTTCAACAGCTGGCAGCTCCCACCTAGCAGGAATCACAGGAGGGTGTCTCTGGAGCCACTGTGTTCTCCACGGGACTCTGCCTGCGTGTGCGCCAGGTGCATCAAGTAGATCCCTACAGGGCTCCTGCAGCAGCATTCGAATTCACTGAGGGTTCCCACCACCTCAAAGGCCCGGGGGAGTCAGAAAGGAGTAGAGCCTTTTAGGCCCATCCAAGAGAGACACCAACCTCCTCCCTCAAAATGACACTTCATTGCTCCCATCTACCCATCCGCCTTCTGCCTCCACCCTCGGGGTGTTCAGCTCAGAAAGGTCCAAGTTCAGGCTCAAGGAGGCAAGGAGCACACAGACTGAAGGTCTCTGCCCAGAGTGGTGGCCTATCCATTCATTTCTGCCAGGAGTCGGCACTGGGAGCCCTAAGGAGGGGTCCCCTGTGATGGATGATGTTTCCAGAGCTTATTAACTGAGCTAGACTGGGCCTCTTCCAACTGATCTATGATCCAGGGACAGTTTTAAAGTATGTGGCTTTCCAGACCTGCATTATCGAAAAGAGTTAGAATTGAAGTCGTCACTCAAACCACTGCCATCTGTCATGAGCTACCGTCTATGCCAACTCAGAGCAAGATGGGATGGCAAGCAATGAGACCTATTCCCATGTCACAGCTTGGAGCATTAAGAATTTCTGTTGTCCTCCTTGCTGCCTAGGGTATGTACAGTGGGATGGTTCAGCCCTCCTGGAGACAGAGGTAGAACCTGGCAAGGTGCAGGAGTGGGCACCCCAAGCCAGCATTCTGTAAAGCAGTTTCTCATCTGAGCATCACTGGGGTGCATGCTGACAGATCATGTGGTATCCATGACGCTGTCCTGGGTAGCATTTATTGAGACTCTGTTCTCCACCAGTACCTGGATGTTTTCCCTGAATCCCAGTAACCCACTCATGTGAGCGCTATAACTAATTTCTGGTGAAGGAGGAAGCCAGGGCACGGAGCTGGGATGAGAGGATGCATGTAGGCCACACTGCAGGAAGACACCCCCAAGGTTTGAAGAAAGGGGTCTAGTTCTTGGAGTCTAGATTCTGGACTACACTGATGAGTGGCATAGGTTGGGGGTCTGGAATTTATGTATGTGTGCACACGTGCACACACATGCCTGCGTGTGCATGCACACAAACACACACACGAAAAGAGGGGAAAGGAAGGGAGGGGAGAGAAGAGGAGGGGAGGGGAGAGGAGGGGAGGGGAGGGGAGGGGAGGGGAGGGGGGGGGAGGGGGGGGGAGAAGAGAAGAGGGGGAAGGGGAGGGGAGAGGAGGGGAGGGGAGGGGAGGGGAGAGGAGAGGAGAGGAGAGGAGAGGAGAGGAGGGGAAGGGGAGGAGAGGGGAGAGGGAAGAGAGGAGAGGAGAGAAGAGGAGGGAAGGGGAGGGGAGGGGAGGGGAGGAGAGAGAAGAGGAGGGAAGGGGAGGGGAGAGGAGGGGAGGAGAGAGAAGAGGAGGGGAGAGAAGAGGAGTGGAGGGGAGAGGAGGGGAGGGGAGGGGAGTGACTCCTCTCACCGAACCTTTCCCTCAGTGCCCCCAGAAGGCTCCGCCTCCCAATCTCAGCTCTTCAGTTCACACAGCCTCTGCCCCTCTCCTTCCTCTCACTCGCCCCTACCACACTTCATCCCTGGCCACAGCTTTAGCTGGCTGTCTGTTTTTTAGATTTCTGCCTTCCCTTCTGGACTGGCACCTGCCCAGGGAGCAGCAGCACACACAGGGTTCACATCACAGAGGTGCAGCCTTTGGGTCTGGCTTGAACAGAGGCCCCATCGCCACGCCTGATCCCTTCTGCCCAAACGGGGCACTGAGTCAGGAGCAGCAAATGCGTGATAGGAACTGAAGGCCCTGGACCCAGGGTGATCCATGGGCAACTATCATCGTTAACAACGATCTGCCCATCTCCTCCAGGCCCCAGGGGACAGACCCAAGCAATTACAGGCCTCCGTGTCACTGTGCACACACACCATCTAGGCCCTCCAGCAGAGGCATGGAATAGTAACCAGGGATTAGCGCAGTGGGCTGCACATCTCCACACCAGGCAAAGATCCCGCGATTGGGGAAGGGTGTCAGGGAACCTCAGGGAACAAAGACCAGGCTGACCACTGGTCACTGACAGTTTGCGCAGGTCAAGTGACCTTCTGAGACCATCGTCATGGTTTCTGACACAGGCTGTGCCCTGGGGTGGGGATTGGACAGCTTTAAGCCCTGCATAAGCTCCATCATTTGCTACATCAAAGTGCTAATACCTGTTCCCTGGTGCTGGAAACTGACGCCCCTCCATCTTAGGTGAAGCTGGTCAACCAGAACATTTCTGTGTTTTTCCTTGGGTCTATTTTGTCTATTTATGACAATCTGTTTTTACAGCAGCTGTGTTTCCTGGGCTGCAGATGTAACTTTGGAACAAGGCGAAGAACCCAGGCCTCCCTTCCCACCCCTAGCCTTCCCTATCCATCCCAGCCCTCCTTACCCACCCCAACCCTCCGCACTCCACCCCCATCTCTCCCTGATGCCCACCTCAGCCTAACCAGGGGAAGGCTGCTCTGGTTCCCCCACCCACTGTATCCCCTGCTGGTGAAGAACTACCCAGGAACATCCAGGACCCCCAGGCACTCAGTCTTTGAGGGCAAGTGTTCTACCCACCAGTGACCTTGTCCTCAGTGTGACAAGAGTCCCATGCCTTGTCCCCCTCCCTCTGACTTCACCGTCCTCCCCCCATGCCCCCTCTGGTCTCTCTGTCCCCTCTCTCTCTTTCTGCCTCATCTGTTTCCATTCTCTTTCTCACCGCTACTCCCAAGCCCTCCTCCCAACTCCCTGCTCAATTTGGTTCAGAGATAACTAGTTAGAATGATGAACTGGTTTCGGTTTTTTGTTTTTTTAAAGCCCAACCCCAAACTGTTCATTGAAATCTTTCGTCTGATTAGTTTTAAGCTAATTTTCAAAACAAAAATTAAAGAAAACATTGTCAAAAAAGCCAAGTAGAACAAGTTAAAATAAATGTTTTAAAAGGAGAGAGAAGGACCCCAAATCGAATGTTTTTCAAGTCTTTATAGCTTCTTTCAGAGCTTTGTTTCATTTTTTATCCAGTGATTTTACTGAATATTTAAATGAACATCACAGAGAACAGATGAGAAAAAATGAGGAGCCCACCCACTCGCAGTCACCGAGAGCACCTTGAGATCCACCCTTCTAGATTCTTCTCTGGCTATATGGATGCATTTTATGACTTCCCAAAGAAAGTTCCAGAATGCCAGTCTCTTGAGTTATAAAGCAGAAACATAAAAGAATTTTAGTCCCTCGAGCTGTAAATTAAGAATGCTAACAGCAACAGAAACCTGATCACATTTTTCAAATTATTATATAGTCCTCATATTCCTGGGGATTCAGATATTCATAGTAATGAATATTTATTGTAATATTCATTGTAAATGAATTTACAGCCTTGGAGAGATCGTCAGTTAAGAAACCCGATAACTTTGTTGTTTCTTCCAATCATTGATTCCAAAGCAGTCCTGTTCACCTGCCAGCTATTAATGTCCAGGCTCATGTTTCCGGGGGGAAAAAAAACAAAACAATTTGCCGAACACTGATAGATAAACATCTCTGTCTGTACCTGCAGATTTAGTTTGCAAAGATGGGATCATCTCAGCTCTGCTGCTTGGTGACTGTGTTTTCCTCTAACCCCTAGTGTTGGATATTTGAAGATGTCCCAATCTGTGTCACCATTTGTATTATCATAGCTAGCAGAGATAGGAATGAGAGGTAGATGGTGAATTAGAAGTTTAAAAACGTAAAAGGGTGTGGTAGTGGCACATACCTGTGATCCTAGCACTCAGGAAGCTGAGGCAGGAGGATTGAAAATTTGAGGCTACGCTTTACTGAATGACAAGACCTTCTTGCAAGGGGGGGGAGGGAGGGAGGGGAAAAGGACACAAAAAAATCTGAAAAATAAATATATTTAAAATCATATAAAGCTTGCAAAACTATCTCATGAAAATATATGATCCAAGATCAAAAGAATAGTTGTTTGTTTAACAAATATATTTGGAGTGCCCACAATGCACTTGGCTCTACCTGATGTTCAGGGGTGCACTAAATATGAAAGAGAAACCCATTTTCCAACGGCCCTTATAGGTAGGAAGGAAGCTGTGAGAAACTGATGCGGGAGGGAGGGAAAGGAGTACCGAGGGACTGGCTTGCAGGACAAGCTGAAGTGGGGGCTTCTCAATGATCGCATTCGGGGAAGGAGAGGAAGAGTGGTCCAGACAGAAAGAGCAAGAGCAGAGGCTCTTGTCATCCAGGCTCTTGCTGTTCCCAAACCCTCCTGAAGTCCAAGGTCCCAAGAGGAAGGATGGGGAGGAGCTTGTTTGGACCTGGTGCTGTCTGGGAGGTGGCAGGGTGGGTCTGCAGATGAGCATCTATTGGGGGGCATAAAGGGACCCAGCTATAGCATCCCGTGCTGTTAATGGAGTAAAAATAGTGATATTTGACTCATCATTATTTCAACCAGATTTTTACTGTTGTCTTTGACTAACTTCCTTCTTGTACTTCCCCAGCCCATAATTCCTTTCTTCCTTCCAAAGGCCAAGGATGCTGATTGGTGTAGATGTCACTCCATGAACACTAAATAGCTCTGTGGACATTGGCTCCACGCTGAAGGACCACGCTGAAAGCCATTGATCTCAAGATAAAGCAGTGTAGAGACTGCACAGTACAAGTGTGGTACCAAGAGAAACAGACTGACCAGGAAACAAGGCAAAGCCAGATGAGGGAAGAAAGATCAGGTGGATGCTGGGTCCATGTGGGTCAGGAGGAGGGGATGGGCCAAATGCAGGTGAGAGGGGTTTCTGAAGAGTCATGACTTCAGGAACCACTGAGTTGCTGCCCTTGGTCCTTCCTCTACAGTCCCAGCCCCCAGCAACCTCCTTCCTAAGAATGAGGGATTGTTCAGGGAAGGGGAGGCCTGAGGCCTGGGGTGGGAGAGCTGCGTGCAGGCGGCTAAGCTCTCCAGATGCTGCAGAAGGATTCTGTAGCATCATAGAACTATCTGTAGACATCTGTGAATGGAGAATCTAAAGAGCCCAGGGATCTTCCTTAATCAAAGACAACATGAGGAGGAGACTAAGGCTTCATGTCAAGGCCAGGAGGTCCAGGTTCACACCCGAGTGTTACGTTCACATCCTGGTTCATACCCTTCAACACTGCATGACCTTACGCCAGCTTCACCAACTCTCTGAGAACCATCTCCTCTTTAAACAGGGCATATTCATCGTTGCATGGCTCAAATACAATAAAGCACAAAGTACTCAAGGGGCAAGCAAGGCACATAAAGATAGCAGCAGCTGAAGATGGGAGACACATGGCTCTCCCCAAATGTGGAGCCTCATCTTTTCCCATACATGAGATCACCAGAGAGGTCTGGATGTCCCTTCTTTCTCAGCTTTCTCTTACTCTGTGTTGGCACCAGCCCCAAGCCAGCGTCCAGGAAGACCCTGCTAACATGCTGGTCTTGAGACCCTGCCAACAGATAGAGTCCTTTCCCTGATGCCAAAGCCCTCTGGTCCTAAACTGCCTGGGCCCCTCCATCACACAGGATAACTCCCACTTCAACAGCCTATAGACCATCATGGATTCAAGCCCCTCTCCTGAGACTGGGCAGTAGACTGAGTCTGTTTCTCCACCCGTAAGAGGAAGGCTCTGCCATGCCTGCAGATGGCTAGGAAGGGAGGGCACTGGGTACCAGCCTGGGTTACATCTACCGCTTGCAGATTTCTGGTGCTTCTTTCTCCACGTTCAGATACGGCTGGTTGGAGCCTGCTTAGCTCTCAGCCCCATCCATGGAAGACCTAAGTTCTCATCTGTTCAGCACTTGGCTGGCGTTATTCTGTGCCTTTGTCTTCCTTTGTTCTCCTTCCCAACAACCCTAGGTTCCACCCAGCTCTCCAGGAATAAGAAGTCAGTGTCCCTCCACACAGCGAGCAGAACCCAGAATGAGATAATTAAGACTCCAGTGCATGTCTGTTGGTCTGCGTGTCCTTCCCGCCCCTTTGTGTTTCTCAGAGCTTCATCATTCCTCCTGGACTCTACACGCCCCATCTCTGTCTCCCGCCATCCTCCACACCCCCTCTCTCCCCAAGTTATGGTTGTCAAGTATTTCCACCGTCAGCACTTGCCAAATGGCACTGGAAGTTCTTCCGCTCATGCAGCAAGCCGCGTGGGCAGGTGGGTAATGTCTGTTTTACTCTCTGTAATGAATCCTATCTTCTCCTCTTCGCTGTGATGGTTATTGATTCTGTCTTGACACCTTGGTTTGTTTTCCGCCAGCTCCTGCCTTCCCTTCATCTTGCTGTGGCCATTTCTCCACTCTTATCTGTAATTTCCTCTCTTGTTGCGCTGCCTCCCTCCTGGGCAGCTGCTGCACCAAGACAGGGTGGGTATTAACTCGATGCCGAGGTCCAGCGGCCCTGCTTTGGATGGGTGAGTTGGGGAGGTTATTATGAATGGACAAAAGATGACAGGAGGAAGAAGGGGGGATGCTAGACAGGCTTGTTCCTGTTGAAGTAGAGTCAGGACCGCTACTTAGGAACTCCCCAGTAGCCCTCTTAATCCCCCATCCAGAAAGTGATTCTCAGTGGTTACATAAGGCCCTTAGCAGCCTTTACTCTGTCTCATCCCTAACCTCAACTCTCCAAACCAGGAACTGCACAGGGCTTTTCCCGTGTCAGTGTTCGTGACCTTCTGCATCTCTCAATCCACCTTTCACCTGGAAAACTCCTATTCATTCATCAAAGCCCAGTTCTTACCTCTTCTAGCAATCCATGCATGCCCAGCCACACGAACCTGAACCTGACTTAAGTCCTCTCTTCACTGACCTCCCAACACCCTTTATACAAAATGATCCTTTTTGTTTCTCTGGCTCCCTCATGCTGGAGCTCCTTCACAGAGTAGAGACTAAGAAAAACGAAGGGCAGAATGAAACAGAGTCTCTATGTCACCACAAATCCTTTCCTGAAGTAGGTTCTGGCAGGCATGAATGTGCTGAATCACAGTTGTGGACCAAAGGGACTGGGAGCCCACTGCCGACTCTGCTCCATGCCACCTCCAGAAACTAACAGATCATACAGGGGCTGGCATTGTTTGGGGATAGACCCTGAAGCCAGAGCAAGAGTGACCAGTTCTGAGTCCTTTGTGGGTTTCAAGAGCCTGTGGCAGAGAGCGCTAGATGGATGAACTAAGAAAGAACTTGATCCCTCAGTCCCTAACATCAAAATCCAGCAAGTCCCCTATCTGCTTTGCCTGGCACAAGACCCTAGGGCCTGGGGTCCACCTCAACTATTTCCAGTCTCCTCCCGCTGTCCTGACATCTCTTTCATTCCCAACCCACAGTCTCTGCCACTTCACTGGGCCTCTGCCCTGTGGAATATTCCTGGGAGTGTTTTGCAGTTGTCTAGAGGTCTTGGTATTGCATGCATGGAGGTGAATCTGTAGTCATCAGGAGTTCCTCTGCCTTTGAAGGTAGAGGGGAGGAGTCTGGGCTCCCTGGAGTCTTCAGTGAACATTCACCACGCTGAGAGAAGGCTTACTGTGACTGTTTCAGTACCGGGACCTCTGTAGGTGGCTTCAAGGGCTAGTGAATCTCTTTCTCCCAGTCAGGGGCCCCAGAAGGTGAAAAACAAATATATGGGAGGACCCTGGAAGGAAGGAGTGGCTTCTCTCTCAAGGGCAAGTAGGGCATCTTAGGGCATGCGTCCGCTGTAGCTAAAAGTGGTGAAATTCAGTTCCAGGTCTCTGCACTGCTAGAATCTGGTGTGGGGTTCCACAGCAGAAATGACAAATACTTGGAGGACACCAGGAAGAGCACCCGTCCTTTTTCGAGACAGTGTTTTTCTGTAGTTTTTCTGAAACTCCCTCTTGTAGACCAGGCTGGCCTCAAACTCACAGAGATCGGCCTACCTCTGCCTCCTGAGTGCTGGGATTAAAGGTATGCGCCACCACCCCCAGCAAGCACCCATCTTACAGTCAAAAGGAGGCTGGTGTCCTAATGTCATTTCTGAGGCCACAACCCCAATGATTTAACTTACTCCCACTGGGCTCCATCTCTTAATATCTCAATTATGTCACAGTCTGGGGACCAAGCTTTCAACACATGAGTGGCACTAACGTTTCTAGAACATCCCAGGCAGAGTCCAAGCTGTGGAGTGGCTGGTCCCTGGGTTCTACTAGGGTTTTCTTGTCCAGTATAGGAAAGCTGCAGACTGGACACTGAAGCCAGATCTCCTCTGCCTGGGAATGCCTTTGTCAAGACCTTTTCTCTCAGTGAGGGATAAGGACTCAAATGTCCCCAGGGTCTCAGCCAAACACCTGCCCACTGCTGCCACTATGGGGTGGGAGAGAGTGAAGGTGACATTGTCCCTCAGACCTCGTCTGGAAAAAGTCTCACTAGGTCTCTAATGAAGATAAATCCCAAGCCAAAGGCTGTCGATGGATACAGATGAGCCAGCAGTGCTGTTGGGCGGATGGATGCCCTTCTTCAGATCTACAGCGAATGGCGTATGAATGTCTGCCTCTGCTAACACCAAGTAACCCTTCCCAGACATGTCCTCCAGAGCCAAGTGGCTCTTCCTGGAGAACTCATCTTAGAGTGGCTCTGCCCACTGATCCCTGGTCTAGCTGGAACCCTAAGCGATGGCTCAGGCCACTGTGATACCAAACTCGAAGGCACACAACAGGCTGGTCCTCAGCCTGGCCCTGCATACCATTAAGTTTCTACAGTTTCCACCAGGCAGAGGAGACAAGCCTCATTATTTTGGCCCCCTTGCTCTCAGGCAGAGACCAGAAGTAGGTGCTTGTAGACTGGTAAGTTCGGTTCTTATTTTCAAGTCACCCTTAGAAAGAAGTCATCCGGCAGAAACCTCACCTCCAGGTTGGTTGGTCACTGTCCTAGTTCTCTGTCTATTGCTGGGATAAACACCACAGCCTAAAGCAACTCTCTGAGGACGAGATTAATTGGGCTCTCTATTCATCAATCACTGAGGGAAGTCAGGACAGGAACTCAAACAGGAGCAGAGACAGGAATTCAAACAGGAGCAGAGACAGGAATTCAAACAGGAGCAGAGACGGAAACTCAAACAGAAGCAGAGACAGGAACTCAAACAGGAGCAGAGGCAGGAACCATGGAGAAACGCTGCCTGCTGGTTTGCTCTTGGGCTTAAGTTCAGCCATCCTTCTTAAAGCTCCCAGGACCACTTACCCAGGGGAGGCTCCACCCACAGTGACCTGGGCCCTCCCACCTCAATCAACACTCAAGAAAACGCCTTACAGACAGGCCTACAGGCCAGTCAGATGAGGAACATTTCCCAAACTAACTTCCCTCTTCCCAGGTGACTGTAATTTGTGTCCAATTGAGGAACGCTAACCAGCACAATAAGTCTTTGCCTCAGTCTTGAAGTAGTGAAGTGTCTGTTTGTCTTCTGGTAGGGAGGTCTGGGTGCATGAAGACTCCACCTCAGCTTCTCAGGAGATGTTCTTTTTCCATTCTGGGGGCCTTTTCAGAACAAAGAGCTGGGGGCACCAGTGTAGAAGGAACGGCAGGCTGCGTCCTGCCACCTGGCTAGCTTTACACCCGAAATAATTACACAGAAACTGTATTCTTTTAAACACTGCTTGGCCCATTAGCTCTAGCCTCTTACTTTTCGGTCCTATCAGGGCCAAGGCAGTTTCTTTATTAACCAATGAAAGTAACACATAGACCCTCCTCCATCACACCAGTCTTGCAGATGACACCCTTTTTCATCTCATGGTAGAAAGAAAACTTACTGCCTCTCTTCTATGCCCAGTCCCTGCACCACTACTGTTCACAGCAGCACACACCTAAACCTTGCCCCCCTCCCCCCACCCTGAGCATTCACAATGACACACCTAAACCTTGCCCCCCACCTCCCCCTCGTATTCACAGCAACAAACACCTAAACATTGCCCCCCACATCCCCCTCGTATTCACATCAACACACACCTAAACCTTGCCCCCCACCTCCCCCTCATATTCACAGCAACACACACCTAAACCTTGCCCCCCTCCCCCCACCCTGAGCATTCACAACGACACATCTAAACCTTGCCCCCCACCTCCCCCTCATATTCACAGCAACACACACCTAAACCTTGCCCCCCACCTCCCCCTCATATTCACAGCAACAAACACCTAAACCTTGCCCCCCAACCCCGTGCATTCTCCCTGCTACTGTGTTCAGTACCTGCCTCCTTATCAACCTTCTTGCTTCTTTACTTTGCAGCCACACCGACCGATGCATTGTTTTCCTTTGCTCAGGTTTGTCCACACTGCTGTCCCAGTATCCAACTTGTCTTGCTAGCCCTTTGCCCTTCTAGAGGGACAGCAGGGCTTCCAGGAAGTTTGTTCTTTGACATTTCCCATCCTCGCGCCTGTGTCTCTGGAATTACGTGGAGTCTAGGCCAATGGTGCTGGAAAAGCCCAGGATCACTGCTGGCCTTGTTTCAGAGGAGTTTAGGAAGGACTGTCCTTCAATCTGGACTGTCTCCACTACTATCTGCAATCACTGTGGATTATTGATGCATAGTTCGGCCCCATAGTAGGGACCGGAGAGGACAATGGTCAGGCTTGATTTGTGGGGTGGAGAATCCTGGTCACATCCAGTGTCGTATCTCTGCAGCTCAATTTCATCCTCTGAATAGAGGAGAGCTCCCACTGCACAGAGCAGTATGGCTAGACTTAGCAAGAGTGGCTCTGGGACTAAGTGTAGCCATTGTGATGGGCGAGGGAGATTGCTGTCCAGTTGACCTGAGCCTGACCTGCATTGAGAGGGAGAGAATGGAAGAAGATGAGGATCCCACATGGTACAAATGCAGCTAAGAAAGCCGCGCTTAGGGAATGAATAAACTTTGGCTTCCTGTACCAGACAGAATCCTGGGACTTCTGCTTCTAGTCCCTCCTGGGCCATCAGACAGATCTGAGACCAGCCCCCAGGAGGCAAGGACTGGTGTGAAGTTGCACATCCAGGAGGAAGCCTATGTGACCACCTAGTCTCAGGCTACATGCTTCAGCACAAGCACTGTCAGACACACCAAGGTCAGCAGGACAGGGCCACCACAGCCATCAGCAGTGGAATGGGGGTTCTGTGACAATGCTCCCGAAGTTTGTTCTGCCTCCCTAGCCCATGTGCTGGAACTGCTGCTTGACTAAGACACTAGGACATCAAGATGAGTTCCTTTGAAAAGAAAGCTGCTCCCCTGGCTTCCCGCCTGCCTAATGTAGTTCAATGAGCCTATGCCTGGTCTAAAATCCACTTTCTCCCATAAAGGAGAGAGGGTCAGAGAAGTAGCCTTGTCCCCACACAGCTGCTCTGCAGTGCAGAGCCTAGGATCTGATGCCACCCAAGAGAGGGTGACCCTCCTCCTAGCATCCTGTCCTCCTCGCCAGCACTGTTTATTGTACAGCCCCTGATGCCTGTGCTGGAAATGCACTGAGCCACCCAGAGTCGTGCCTAAGGCATCCCCTCTCACACTCAGGAAGGAATGTTCTATGGAACGTGAGGCAGGGGTGGGGCGAGGACAGGGGACGGACGACCAGATACTAGACAGAGAACATCAGACTTAGACTCCCTGCTTAGAAAATGCCATGCCAATCCTTGGTTTTAGCCAGGAGAGGGAGGGACAGAAGCAGCTCTGGGGGGTCCACAGATGGCACTCTGGGGATCAAAAACAAAGGAATGATCATCACAAAGTGACCCTTGCCTTCCACACCCAGTCACACTCCCAGTGTTGGCCCAGAGAGGATCCAGCTCGAGGACAGAGCTCGTCCTGTCTTGTGATGTGTGTAGGTCAAACAACGGGTCCTATTTTGCAAACAAAGAGACCAAAGTCCAAGCTGATTAAATGGCTACCCCAAGGTCACCCAGATGTTCAGTCTTTCTGCTGATTAGTTGTATTTCCCTCTGGTTTCCTAAACAATTTGAGGAGATTTGTTCTAAAATACATGCCAGTAATTAAGTACTTTGAACATGCTCCTGCTGTAGATAATTCGGTATTCTCTTTGTGCCTGGCATTATCCTGGATTCACAGGTAGATGAAGAACTCCCAGCTTCCATGGGGCTTTGGCTTAGCATCATGTAACTTCATGCTAAGTCCTGCGAAGGAAGTTAGGGTCTGGGACCATTTTGAGAGTCCAGAGTCAAAAGTTCTACAGAGTTAGCATTTAAAAAGGGTGAAGCCTTCAGGGCTCTGAACTGGGGGGGGGGGTGTTCACAATGCAGAAAGGCCACCAGAATGGTTAGAGGGAGGAAGACCGGGGAGACCTAGCAAGCTGAGAAGGGAGGGGCTCAGCCTGGAAACCCTCCAGGGCAGGAATAAGACTTCAGACCTACCAGGAAGGGAAGCCACTGGCAACTTGTGAGGGGAGAGTGGCGATATCCATGGACATGCTGGACCGACCTCCTCTGCTGCCTTAGAGAGAACAGGCCACTGAAAGGCAAGAGTGGTGGTGGCTTTGGAAGTGAGGTAGATGAGCTGATGATGGAGGTGGACCAGGTATGTCCTGGCCCTAGAAAAGAGAAACAAGATGACAATTCCAAGACCCATGAGCCTTCAAAAACAGAGCAGGAGACAGAGTATCTGTAAGGGGAGCTATCTCAGCAGACCCTGGACATCAGGGCTAGATACCCTGGGTGGGGCTGAAACCCCATTGGAGATAAGACATCATATGGTACCAACTAACTAGGAACACCCTGAGGACACTTCTTCAGAGACCCAGGTCTCTAAACAGCAGTAATAACTCCATTTTGCACTGCGGGAAGGCCTGAAGAGCTTGATATGAGCCTAAGAGGACATATATGCATCACCGCTGCCAACCCGTGCCCATGACAGACATTAATAATCAATCCTGATACTCCTTGGTGAGCACAGATGCCGCCTCAGTATGGCTCTGCAGGCAGCTACCTACCTTCAGATGAGCTCATTTCCAATTTGGTAATGAGGAGCTAACCCACCTTTCATTCCCCATACAGGAAAATGAGTACTGAGTTTGGTGCCCAAGTTTCCAGGTTCAGCCCAGCTTTCCACTGTGTGGTTGCATTAGCGTATCTGTGGCTGACAATTTAGCCTAAATTGTGCTTTCCCATTTGTTAAAGTGAATTGTTATCCAAGTGTCACATGTTTGCTGTGAGGACTAAATGAGACAGTATATGAAAGCGGTTAGCTAGCTGGCTTCTGAGACAAGCAGACATCCATAAATGTATGAAATAAATAAAACAGCCCTAGTCAGTCCCCTTTCCCCTGCCCGCAGATGAACACATACACTACGCAATCCTACACAGTCTCAGACACTGTGTGTTCAGATACACACTTACACAGCACACACTCACACACGTGCCTCAGCGGATAGAAATATATATCCTAACAGCTGGCGCTGAAGTTGATCTCAGAGAGGGAACAGCCTTTCGTTTGAGAAATTACCTTGATAACTCTCTAAGGGTATGGATTCGGAGAAGCCAGGGAAACGAAAAGATAGCTGGCCTGCTCTGCATT
This sequence comes from Microtus ochrogaster, assembly GCF_000317375.1. Lineage (NCBI taxonomy): Eukaryota > Metazoa > Chordata > Mammalia > Rodentia > Cricetidae > Microtus > Microtus ochrogaster. The sequence continues at coordinate 37,464,298 of NC_022012.1, forward strand.
AAAATGAGACAAAATGAGGGAGGGGACTAAGCAACATAGAGAATCCCAGGAGTGTGGGCACAGCAGAGCATGGTGTGTGTGTGTGCGTGCGTGCGTGTGTGCGTGTGTGTGTGCGTGTGTGTGTGTGTGCGTGCGTGTGTGTGTGTGTGTATGTGTGTGTATGTGTAGGCAAGGGGGGCCCACAGGACACACAGAGGACTTAGGAATGAGCACTTCAAACAAGCAGCAGAAAGCTGTTGCGATTTGTGCTATGTATGAGAAACCTCTCCATCTTCAAAGAGCCCATACTGCATGATTCATTTATCCGAAAAGCCCAGGCACCAACTATCCCAGCAGTCACTGGTTGCTCAGGCTGGGGGAGGAGGAACTTTCCAGGGTCTTGTGCTTGTCACCGCCTTGACTGAGGTGATGGTCTCACAGGTGCGTGTCTGTGTCTCTATACAGTTGTAAGTCTAGCTGTCAAAACTCATCAGTGGGAACACTTCAAACATGTCGCTTTTTGTATGTTAATTATACCTTTAAGAGCTGGTAGGGTGTTTTAAAAAGAGGTTTATATCAATTTGATCCAAATATTTTTATCTCTCCTGTTTTCAGATGAGCTCATTTTCCAACCTTTCTGCAGGTACTGACCCCCTCGAAACACTGCTTTCTATCTCCCCATATTAGGTTAAGTCTAACACAGGCAGCCATACGGTATCGGTTATGAGTAGACGTGTGTGTGTGTGTGTGTGTGTGTGTGTGTGTGTGTGTGTGTGTGTGTGTGTGTGTGTGTGTGTGTGTGTGTGTGTGTGTGTGTGTGTGTGTGTAGGCCAGAAGTTAACACTGGGCAGTGTTCCTTAAATGCCGTCCTTTTTTAAAAGAAAGGGTTTATCCCTGGAACTTGACATTTAGGCTACACTGCCTGGCCAGCAATCCCCAGGGGTCCTCCTGTCTCTGCCTCCCCAGTGATGGAAACACAAGCATTCCTCCCCACGCCTGATTTTTTTAAGTGGGTTCTAAGGATGAATGTAGGCCCTCATGCTTGGGTGACAAATGCTATACTGACTGAACTATCTTTTCAAACCAGGTTTGAAGCTGAATTTGAAGGAAGAAATTGAATCCCACATCTATACTGAAACCACAGGGCACTGGTGGGGATCCACTTCTCTGCCTTTTCAGTGATGGGGTTACAACACACACAATCACGGCAGCTTTTCTTAAAAATATGAACTCTGACTGGGCAGTGGTGGCATCTGCCTTTAATCCCAGAACTCAGGAGGCAGAGGCAAGCAGATCTCTGTGAGTTTGAGGCCAGCCTGGTCTACAAGAGCTAGTTCTAGGACAGGCTCCAAAGCTACAGAGAAACACACCCCCCCTCGTGTGTGTGTGTGTGTGTGTGTGTGTGTGTGTGTGTGTGTGTGTGTGTCTGTGTCTGTGTGTGTCTGTGTCTGTGTGTGTCTGTGTGTATACATACTCTGGGGATCAAACTTAGGTCCTCGGCTTGCATGGCAGGACTTTACTGACTGCGCCCTTGCCTCAGTCTCTGGCTCCCTTCATCAGGCCCACGGAGGCAGCCCATCTAACCAGCAGGCAAGAGCCCCTCCGAGCAGACACATAACCGTCCAAACCAGAGGTCAGTTTTTCTCCTGGAAAAACCTGGCACAGAGCTTCCTTGGCTCAGCCAGGTGTTCCTCTTCCAAAAGGCAAAGCTTCCTGCAGTCCTTGGCCTCTCCCCGCTCCACCTCCCAGGCCTCCCAACACCTTCACCCGAAACACTAACTAAATCAGCCATTCCACTCCTTCCAAGGGGATAATCAAAGTGCAGCGTCTCCGGAGAGGACCTGGCTCGCGGAACAAGTCTTTAATTTCAAGTTGACAAGGTTGGGAGCATGTGCTGCAGGCACTCAGATAGGCAAGATGGATGGATGGCCAGGGAGTGCAGATGGTGAGCCAGAGGGTGAAGGGGGCAGGGAGGGGGGTGAAGAAGCCCTAGGAAGCCTCCCAGCACCAGGCAGAGGGGCTCTGTCTAGCGCCTGCAGAGTGAAGATGAGGCCATTTCTCATCCCACCCAGACCCCTACTCAGCCTGGGCAGCCCTGCCTGTTCCCTGCTGACTCAGGAGCAGATTCCCTGGAGGGCCACAAATCACCCAGAGGGTAGGGGTGAGACTTAAATATAGCCTTGGACAGCGCTTCTGTCCCCCTTGGGTCCCTTAGGACTTGCTCTCAGAAGGTAAAGCTGCCTGGAAAAATTGTCCCTGCTGAGAAAAAGCACACAACCACAAAAACAAATCTACGACTGGGTGGGAAAACTCCAGGTGCTTCGAAGCCGGTGTCATGCTGTCCTCAAGAGAAAGCAGGCTCAGAGAGAGTGGGAGTCATGCTCATGTCACAGACATGACAATAAGCCAATAATAAGACTACAAAAGACCTTGGGCATTCCTAAACAGTACAACCCAGAGCCTCAGTGCAGCCCCTGCTCCCCCAAAGCAACAAGGGATTGGAGAGACAACACACCAGAATACCCTGTCACAATAGCAGAACGGCAGCTAGGCCTACAACCTGTTAGTGACTTCTTGCATGCATCACTCAATGGTTCGAACCAGTGGCTTGGTGACAAGACAGATAGTTTTGGGCTGGTCACTATGGAGGAGCTGAAGTGACAGCAGCACCCAGAAAGCTAGCGGTCTCTATCCAGTTCTCTGCCCTGACTCCTGTGGCCAGCTCTGGCTGCTGCCAGCCAGTGTTAGACTAGGGCTCAGGGAGTCAGAGGCTTCTGTAGCAAATGAACAAGGACAGAAAGAAGTTCAGCCTTCAGGGAGGACAGCTCCAGGTCACAGAACTGCAAGGCACGGCCACCCTGACCCTTGCTCCATTTACCAACACTGGCCCTGGGCCTTGTGCACCAGAAAACAAATACCTGGAGGTTAGCTCCTTTTGAAGAAGCCCCTTTCTCCCAGCTCACAGGAGACTGCAATCCTATTCCACAGCACCCTGGCTTCCTGAAACTTGTGTGATCTAAAAAGTACAGCATAGTGTCCAGCCCTTACCGGGTGCTTAGACATATATTAAACTGTGTCTGTATGGGACATGCACAGACTTCTCCCTTCCTTTGCTATTTTCTAAATAATAGAGTCTAGTACTGGTACTCTTCTTCAAACTGGAGATCAGACCCAAGACCCTGTGCATGACAGGGAATCACTCTACCACTGGGCTACACCCCAGTCCGCCACCTATTGTATTAGGTGTTCCAAGTAACTGAGAGATGTTATAAAATATGCAGGAAGAAGCCCAAAGACGCTACACAAACACTATATCATGTTAGTATTTTTTGCATTTATTTGTTTTGTGTGTGTGTCTGTGCTTATGTGTATGTGATTATACATGCCACAGCTTGTATGTCAAAGCAAAAGTTGGTTCTTTCCTTCCATCATGTAGGTTCCGGGGTTTGAACTCAACTCTCCAAACTTGGTAGCAAGTGTCATTATCCACGAAGCCATCTCACAGGCCCACTTAACCATTTAATGTACGGGACAAGAGTACTCAGAGATTTGGGTATTCATGGGGTCCTGAGGTCCCCCTGCAGCCCTGGGTGCCAAACAATGACCATATTTTATAGTAGGAGATTGGGCTGACAAAGGTGCAGAGATGACAGGCTGGCCTTTAGACGTGGGCACCCTAGGCCACAAGCATGGATAGGCAGAATCCTGGGTTTTCACACTGCCAAAATTTACTAAATAACAAGCCAATGTGTCATCTGATGTGTAATTTAAAGCTGGGTACAGGCATCTCAACACTTTAAATTCCTTCTGGCACACCCCAGAACCTCATCTCCAAGGCCTTGACTGTTCTTAATTAGTACTGTGACTGGTTAAACAGGAATGTACTGTGCCCGGTACCGGGGACCTGCCTTCTAGGCCCAATGCTCCTGTTGACCAACTCCATGACTGCAGGCAAAAATGTGGAGCTGGGCTCATGTCCACAGTATCTCCTTTTCCTACTTGCAAAATGGAAGCAGAAGGCCACACCTGATGCACCCCTTTCTTGGAGATGCTATGGGTGAGGCTCCTATAGGGTGATGGGAAGGAAAACGTCTGGGGAGATTTGTGTTTTGCAGGGCTATTGCAGGAGACATCTGCTTGCTATCAATTGCTGAGCTGACCAAGGAGGGTCCTGAGGTGGTGAGAAAGCCAGCCCTCACAATGCCAGCTACTAGCCTGGAGAGTTTTGATCTGCCATTCTCTGCCTGTTCACATTCCTCAGACCCAAGAATCCAACCCTTCCATGGCAAGTTCTGGCCTGTGGACTCTGCCAATGGACTCTGGAATGCCTGTCTGTCTCCCCACATAGGAGATTAAGGTTCATCTTTGTGCCCCTTTGTTAAGCCATCTTGGCCCATCAGCCCCTGCTCTCTGAAGTGGTGAAGCTAGGCCCCATTTAGAAGAGGGGCTATAGAAACTCCCTATTGACTCCCTTGACATTTGACACTCCCAGAGAGGCAAGAACAAGAAAGGAGATTCAGAATCGGGTCTTCAGTGCCCTGTTCCAGACTGGTCCCTGGTTAGTGCCCTCTTCCAGACTGGTCCCTCCTGCTGTTGCCTTGCCCGTAAGCCAACAGGCCCCTCTGCCCAGCCACACTGTGAAGCAGGGTGATGACCAGTTGATTAAGAACAGTGACTTTCAGTGACATGGGACTGCAGCTGCAATGGATGCCCCACCCAGAGACCGCAGATGCCCTCATCCTGTACCCACATGCCTGCTCCCCAGGGAATCAAACAGAGTATGAGCTGGCCCGCTCCTGCTTCTTGCCTCCATCCTTGGCCTTTAATATTCATGAGCCCTCCCTGCAGGGGAGCTAAAAATGTTCCGCTCCTAAATCTAACTGCTTCGTGGAAGCCTAATTAAATTCTTTGGTGGAAAGGGGGAAAAATGACCTTCAAAACTGCCCAAACTAGTCAGAGTGGTGTGTCCCACAATCTTCTCCACTCCTCTGCCCTCCTCTGCAGGGTTCCCTCCTCCAAGGGGCACTCTAAAGGAATGCCATGGTGGCCGATTGCCTCCAGTGAAAGAAACGCAGAAAAGTGGGCCAGGGAGATGACTTGGCAAGTGAACGCATTTGATTGACAACCTGAGTTCGATCTTTGGGACTCACGTTGTGAAAGGAGAAAACTACAGAGGTTGACTTCTCAGCCACACACAAGCCACGGCATGCTCGTGGTGGTCTCACACATACACACATGGATAAATACAAGCAATAGAGAACAGCAACGGTCCTGAAACCTCAAGGGACTCACTAGAAATATCTATCTTAGCCAAAGGCTGGGATTGGGAAGATGATGAACGGCCATCGGGAAGAACTGGTGCTGATATAGACGGAGAAACACTGCCGTCCTTGCTACATTGATACTCTGTTGTTGAATGTTCTGGAGCTCTCTGAATATCTCGTGTACGCATCCTGGAAAACCCACATAGACACAGGGGTAGAGAAGAGCCCTATGCACGCTTATTCCCAACAGCCTTGGATTGACGCTCAAACTCCAGCTGGCTCTTTCGTTTACAAGAAGCAGTGGTTGTCTCCCTAGAGCAGCAGTTCTCTATCTGTGGGTCATGAGCCAACTTTCACAGGGGTTACATATCTGATATCCTTCTTATCAGAGATCTACATTATAATTTATGACAGTAGCAAAAGTACAGAGATGAAGTAGCAACAAAAATAATTTTGTGGTTGGGGGTCACCACAACATGAGGAACTGTACTAAAGGGTCACAGCATCAGGAAGGTTGAGAACCGTTGTGATAGGAGTTGTCAGGGGCTGACAATTTGGGGGGTTGCTAAGTCAAAAGATCTGATCATCCTGTCTTTCCTGAGACCCAGCCTCCAGAGAAGACAGAGGAGAAGGGGCACAAAGCCCCTTGCTTGAACAGGACCAGGGCTCATACCCTAGGGAAAGGCTCAGACCCCAAGAAGTTTTTGCAGGCATGGCCAGAAATAGTAATCAGATTTTTGTCACTGTGACATGCCTGAGAGAAATGATTCAAGTTCAGCTGGATCCATGGTTTTGGTCCTGAGGTGAGGCAGGGTATCATGGTAGAAGAAACACATGACAGAAACTACTCACTTCATGGCATCCAGAAGCAAAGAAATAATAGGAAGGGGCTAGGACCAAATAACGCTTCAAAAGTGTTCCCCTAGAGAACCACAGATCCCACCCCCTGATCCTCCAGGGTCTCCTTCTGATGATGTCAGGAAATGACTCCATTAATGGGTTAATCTAAGGATGACATTAGAGCCCTCACGACCTCACCATTTCTCAATGATTGGATTCACCACCTGAGAACCAAGTACTCAACACATGGGACTACCGGGGTATATGTCCTATCTGACCCACGAACCCCTCTGCGTGAGACGGGAGAGGCTGACTAAAACCCCCAAGGCAGAAAGCTCGGAAAGATGTGAAGTACGGCAGCACCGGGCCCTGGCTCTCCTCCACCCTCCATGAGCACCTGCTGACACTGTGAAGGCTCTGCTTGTTGGGTAGAGGGGGGAGTCAGAGTCTGAGGGGCGCCTCTGCTCTCTTCTCCGTTTATCTGGCCCAAACCGCCTTCTATTGATCACTACGGAATCATTTGCAAGTAGTGTCACAGCCCACAGCAATGACAGTTTGCAGCACCTGGGTTTCAATAGGCTCATTTGTTCCCGAAGAAAAGTCTTCACATCTGTTTCCGGGTCATTTTGAGCTCACCATCAGAGACCCCGCTTGGTGCATGCATTCCCATGGGTAACCACAGCTGCTTCTAGAAGGCAGGGGTACTAGGCAGAACAGACATCAAGATGTGATGCTTTCTCCAAACAGAGAACTCACTGCGCTCTGCACTCCTGGTCTGTGCCCCCATTCCTATTTACTCCTGGCTAACCCCTGTTGCGGGAGATGTGTGAGTGTGAAGGTGTACAGCTGTGATTGGTGTAATAGAAAGCTGGACAGCCAATAGATAGGCAGGAGGTATAGGTTGGACTTCCTGGCAGAGAGAGTGCTGGGAAGAAGAAAAGCAGTTGCCAGCCAGACTTGGAGGAAGCAAAATGGGCTAATTTAAGTTATAAGAGCTAGTTGGGGACAAGACTAAGCTGAAGTTGATGAGTTATCATTCATAATTAATAATAAGACCTAGTTGAATTCTTCCTCACACTGTATGAGGAGCTCCGACATTCTACACCGAAGCAAGTAAATCAGGAAATGCAGATTATAAGTCAGGAAATTTAAATAAATTGTCTCAAAGCCTTTATTAATCTTTCCAGAAGTCAGAATTATATGCTATTCTCCTGGTATTGTTAGATTTTTTAGAACTTCTTAATATAGTTACTGACTCAATATGCAGAAAGAGTTATTAACATATTACATATATTATACATATATTACATATATGTATATATTACATATATTCTATATTACATATAGAAACCGTTGAACTTATTCCAGATGATTCAGAATTAACTTTGTTATTTATTCAATTATAAGAAACAATAAGAATAGAAATCATCCTTGTATATAGCATATATCAGATCCCATATGGGTCTACCAGGCTCTCTAAGACAAGGCAATGATGAAATTCATCAACCATTAGTAGGAAATATGCTAGAAGTCTCAGAATTTCATAAAAACACCATGTTAATAGCAAAGGTTTGTAAAAAGATTTTTCTATTACTTGGCAACAAGCCAAGAAAATTATAAGGCACTGTCCTACTTTTCTTTATATAACCAAACTCCATTATCTTTAAGAAGTAACCCAAAAGGTACTCAAAGAAATTAAATTTGGCAAATTGAGTTTCATTTTGCAGAGTTTGGAAGATTAAAATATGCTCACCATGCCATAGATACATATTCAGGATGTCAATGGGCAACAGCTGTGAGTTCTGAAAAGGTCGATTCTGTAATTACACATTTATTAGAAGATATAGTCATTATGGGAAAACCTGTCCAACTGAGGCTGACAATGCTCCAGCATATGCCTCTGATAAAATGAAGCACTTTTTTGCATACTACAACATTAAACATATTCTAGGTATACCACACAATCCTACAGAACAAGCAATTATAGAGATTTAATCATGCTTTAAAAGACATGATTAATAAACAGAAAGGGGTAATAAAGACCCCCAGAGATAGATTGCCAAAGTTTTATTAACTTTAAATTTTAAATATGCTAATGAGAAAGGGATGACAGCTGTGGAGAGACATTGCATAGTAGAAAAAACTATCCTGAAACTGAATTAAATTAATCTGTATGCTTTAAGAATGTGTTGACCTCAGAAGGGAAACCAGGGCATGTGTTATGTTTGGAAAGAGGCTTTGATTTTGATTCCAAAGGAGAAGAAAAGTTATGGATACCATCAAGATTATATTTGAGTAAGAGAGGCCTCTTGATTCGGAGAAGTGATAGCTCATCAAACAGCTTGGTCATCCAATCTAACTTATTAGACTAATGAATGCCCTTCATTTGATCAGGTATAACCCGCCAAAAAGGGAAACTCTCCAGAATTAGGATTGGGGAAGGTTTTGTTTTTGTCTTTTTGGAGAATAAAGGCATTCACCGAAGGGATCTGAAGACCACTGGACAAATGAGACATCTGAAGAAAGGAGAAAATAATGTCCCAAGGAAAACAGGAAATTGGCCTAATGGTATAGCACATTACACAGATCTCCCCAAATGTTTATTTCTGCTGTTCTCTACAGACGTCTAAGGCAAATGGCCTTTTCATTGTCCCAATTCAATTAAAAATCAAAGCTGGCTCTGGAGTTGGAGTTGTGGTGCTCTCCTTCCCTAAATCCAAGCACGCCTATTAAAGGAAAATCCAAAATCTCTGTCTCTTGTCAGAAAAGCCACCTGGTATGGGACAGAAGAAAAACTAAAATTAATAGACTGTTCTATTGCCACTAATCTCATAATCCTTTGATTTTATTTTGATCTTTAAAACTTTTTTTAAGATATAAATGTTATCTCTAAATTTATATGATTAATATACATATATATTTAAACTTCCTGTAATGATATTAATGGACATATAGAGCCCTAACTAATTCTAGAACTAGGCTTCATGTAGCTTCCTGTGTGTGATTTCAGGCTTGAGTCTGAGGTAGGCAACTAGGAATTAAGTTTGTGTGTTCCAGATGTACTTAACAAACTGTGGTCCTTCAACCTTTCCAAGAGCTGCTGCAACCATGACCGTCCCTAACAGGGAACTTTGAAGTCTCCAAAAGGGTGGTGGGGCCCCACAACGACAATTCCACCTGGATTGTGGTAATATCATTAAACTGACAAACACTACCCAAAAATCAGTTTCGGACAACAAACTGCTCAGGTCAACTTCAAAGCTGCTAGCTGAAAGGGTCCAGCCTCATAAGACTTCAGATAAGTACTGCACTTTCTCAATACAACAAATGTTACAGTTAGTTTTCCCAGGACTTGACCATTTTCTCAATTTTCTCAGGGCTCCCTAAAGATGCCATCACCCCCAGACAACAGGAAGTAATTTTAACAACAAAAGCCCACATTCCAGGAGGTAGGCTGTATGTGTTTTTGGTCATTTGGTGGATTATGGATGTTGGTCATCACTTAGGGGGGTTGGTTGCAAATTGTTACTGGTCACAGTAAGGGAGGAAACTAAGCAAGGGAGGTTGTATCCAAAGATCTCTTTCTGAAAAGAAAATGGTGGGATATGGGAATGGTAGGATAATAAGCATAGATTATTGAATCTGCTTTTGCACTAAAAAAAAAACAAGTACTAGTTTTTTGGATTTTTGTATATTGATACAAATTTAAGGTTATTTTTGCTATACCGTTTATATGTTTCTACTCTTGTTTAAGGTAATGTACCTATGCAGCTCATTGAACAATGTGATGTAAATTTCTAGTTCTTGAATGTTATTATAATAAATTATTTAGGATAATTATGTAATACAAGTTAGTAATTAGTCATCTACAATAATCAAACTTGTAGTCATGTTAGATATGTTTTCAGGGTCAAACATAGATATATTCAAACACTTTAGAGATCTATAAAATATGGCATTTATGTTGTTTTAATAACATAAGCCTGGGTATATTCTCAAAAAATGTTCAATCATATCACAAGGACATGTGCTCAGCTATGTTCATAGAAGCATTATTTGTAATAGCCAGAACCTGCAAACAACCTAGATGCCCCTCAACTAAAGAATGGATAAAGAAAATGTACATTTACACAATGGAGTATTACACAGCAGTAAAACATAATGACATCTTGAAATTTGCAGGCAAATGGATAGAGCTAGGTAAAAAAATAAAACTATACTGAGTAAGGTAACCCAGGCCCAGAAAAACAAATATCGTAAGTGGCTTTTAGGCATAAAGCAAAGGAAAACCAGGCTACAGGCCACAACCCCAGAGAACCTAGACAACAAAGAGGACCCTAAGAGAGGCATACATGGATTTACATAGAAAGATGAAAAAGTCAAGATCTCCTGAGTAAATTGGGAGCATGGGGATAATGAGAGAGAGTAGAAGGGGAGAGGGGATGAAGGGAGGGGCTTGGAGAAAGTGTATAGTTCAATAAAAACAACAAAAATTAAAATTCCAAAAGGAAATTACATTTCTCAAAAGAAAAACTCAGGAATAGGCAGTTTTCTCATTAAGCCTTTGGAATTCAGCTTTGGCTTGCTTTCTCCGGAAATGAGTCTTTCATTTTTGGGTCACAAGAGTTTAAATGATGCAAGTGGATCCCGGTGCTGTGGTCTAGGACTTCTGTTCTCTTAAGAAGAATCAAGGAATCTCGGGAGCTTTTGTTTACATGAGTTCTCTCTCCTAACCTTTGTTATTAATACATTAGAAATTAAAACGGAGGAAAATTTAAATCCATCGGAATCCACAATCATAAAAACCATGACATTAAAGTCACAACATTTAAAAACTAGTTATATTTGGTTATATGGGTCAGTGGTTGGGAAGGTATTTTGTAGAAACAGGAGCGGCGGGCTGCGTCCCGGCACCCGGCCGCCCACATGGCTAGCTCTACCCGAAATAATTACACGGACACTGTGTTCATTTAATCACCGCTTGGCCCTTTAGCTCTAGCCCTTACTGGCTAATTCTGATATCCTGATCAACCCATCTCTAATAATCTGTGAGCACCGGTCTTAGTGAGCACCGGTCTTACCGGGAGTGTATCTTCCCAGGAGAGGGGAGCATGGCGTCTCTCTGAGGCATCTGCTCCCGAGAGCAGAGCTGTGGAGTCTGAGCTCACTTCCTCTTCCTCCCAGCATTCTGTTCTGTTTACTCCACCCACCTATGTTCTAAGCTATGAGCCCAAGCAGTTTGTTTATTACTTAACCAATGAAATCAACAGATTGATATATGACACTCCCACATCAGTATTTGATAGCCTTTACAGATTATTTATTATTTACATTTATTTAATTTATTTATTTATAGGATTATTTTTTGATGCTATAAAGACAACAAGAAGTTCCTTCCAAAGAAGGAACTGGATTGGAAGAAGGGGCAACCTTCGTGTGGAGTGTTTGACCAGCACTACTGAGGGCAAGTGTGGTGAAGGCTCACATGAAGCTTCACGAGAAAAAATGTCATTCTGTCATCAAATGCTTGCCTAGCGCACCTCAAAACTGTCAAGGTCATCAAAGGAGAAAAGTCTCAGGAACTGTGACAATTAGGAACTAGGGAGATGATAACCTCAGAGGCCAATGGCATCCTAGGACAGAAAAGAACATTAGGCCAAAATAAGGAAATGTACATTAAATAGAAACTTAATAATAATCTCCAGACTGTGTACTGTGAAAAGCTTTGGTTGCTTCCTGGGGAGTGAACAAGAGGCGCCTAGCTGAATGGGCAGGAACTAGTTGGATAAATAAGAAAACCCATTCATTCTACTGACGTCGGGTGGGGATAGTGATGAGGATGCAGGTGACTGAGACGAACCTGATTCCCTACCTTCACACGCCTCAGTCTGGGTGAGCTCAGGTGAAGGAGTAATGAATGAAGACGAGGGTGGTTTGGGTGGATACAGATGTGTACAGGCCTTGAGAAGCCCAACAGTTGTCCCCTAACCAAACAATGCCTCGCCCTGCCATGACATCCCTAGGTCCAGTTCTTCCTTCAATGGCTTCCTCAGAGCTGTTTCTCCCAGGGATGTTCCTTTCCCTCCCCAGCCTTGCTTCCGCCAGCCCCACAAATATAGTATTACCCCTGCAACTTAGAGGCTGAGGCACACCCGACGCTCACACTTGATTCCCTTCCATGTCCCTTTTGAAAGCCTTAAAGCAAAGATGAACACACAGTGCCACCCCCAATAGCCACCATCTCTGAAGAAGACACAGCCATCTATGTCTAGCCAACAGGGAAAGACAAGGGTGACAGCATGTCCTCATCCTTGGAAAACAAAGGGACCTGTCTGACAGTCCTGTTGGTGCATGGAGGTGTCCTAGAACAAAGGAGGCCATCCCAGTGCTTTCATCAGGAGGAAACAGAGGCATCATCCTCTTCAGAAGACCATTCAGATGCTCTTAGACATGGCCTAACAGCTGCCCAGATGTTAAAGCATGTTACTCTGAAGAATAAAAATAAAGCATGTTTCTGATGTACAGATTAATACAAAAGGGTGCATACTTTCTATTCTATTACAACAAATTTAATACTGGAACAAGGCTTTCATTTGGGAGTATAGGTCTTCTTATGCAGCCCAAGATAGTCTCAAACTTGTGACCTTCCTGCCTCTACCTCCCAAGTGCTGAGATTACAGAGATGGGCCAGCAGACCTGGCATGTCTTAACATTGCTGCTGCAGCCCATCCAGTCTCTGCAGACAATTATTTCTGTAATTCTAGCCTTCTGTAATCCCATCATCCCTGCGGTGGGCATCCTAGAACCCTCCTTCATCAGGGGACTCCTCCAACCACCTAGGCACTGCCAAGTTCTGGCACCCATCTGAGTCCTTCTCCACAACGTCCTTGGAAGCAAAGAACCACCCTTCCCTATAGCAGGTATCCTTCATCTAGATAGGTACCATCTTCCAGGGCAGCATGCAGTCAGTCTGGCCCAATGGGAAGGGAGGACAGAGGCTTCACACCTCTGCGTCTGTCAGCCACTTCAGGGGCCCTTAGAGATCTCCCCTGCCCAACGTTGCCTCCCTATCTCCCTTACAGGTTTCTCTGATTGCTTCCCATAGATCTCTACCTTGAAGTCATTTTCTTGGGACCCCAAACTGAGACAGCCACCAAGATGCAGTCAGCAAAACGTCATAGGGCACAGTGCCCTAAAGTATAAAACTCACTTAGTGAGAACTACTGCAATTCCCCTTGGAGGTCACTGTTGCCTAGCCCTGGCTGAACGTTAAAATGTGGAATTTAGAAAGAAGAGTCATGTCCCGAAGCCAAAGTCATTTCCCCCTGTTCTGATTCAGTACAGATTTCTACAGTTTACAAACTCCATGGTGTTTCTGATTGACAGACAACCAGAGCTGAGAACTACTGGCCAGGGAGGGCTTCATTTTTCACTACTATCAGCCTGGAAATGTGCAATTTCAGAACCACAAACCCCCGAAGGGCAAAGTGAGTGTCCAAAGGCAGATGGTAGCTTAGTTACCCAGAGAGGGTTCAACTTGGTATACTTAACCGGCAGAGTCACTGCCTCAGTGAGATGGCAAAGACCTTGCTTCTGTTCTTTATAACATAGGTGCAAGGTCATCACTTTTGTCAGGCAGATGCAGGAACATCTGGCAGGGGTGAGCAGGTACTCCCTTCATGGTACAGCTGTGGGCATCTGAGGAAGTCCTCAGTTCACTGTGGCAGTCTGGGAGGACTTCCAGGAGGTGGAAGGCTCTGAATTAGATGGTGAAAATAGCAAGGCTTCAAATAGCGAGCATTTGGTAAGGATGCCAGACCCCAGGATGGTCGTCTCACTCAGTGTTCAGCCTGTTTCTAAGGAAACCAGTCCTGATCTGTATTCTCATCTTCTCTCTGGTACAACTGGGGCGTTTCAGGGGCTCTCAGACGCCTGGACCAGCAGGCAGCGATTGCCTGGTTTTTACAAGTACATATTTTGTTCTAAAGATTAAAACGTAGGCAAGGGTTTGTTGGAAATTTGTTTAATCTGCACTTCATTAGCCCCACCGCTCTCTAAGGATAGGCATCTCATAGCCAGGTGGCTTTGCTACTTACAAGCTATGCAACCTTAGCCAAATTACATGACCACTCGGAATCTCTATTTGTTTAACCTTAAAGTGGGCACAAGAGTTCTTATCTTTCTTCCCCCTCTGGAGAGTTTAAATGATGGAGCGGGATCACAGCCACAGTAAGGCTGTCTGTAAAGAGCAGAGCATGTTCCCAGCAAAAGCTGCGGCAACTTTCCTCATTTCCCCTTTGAGATCTCCAGATGCCAAAGCCAGCAAGGTTCCTGCCACTGCCCAGAGCACTCAGCCAGCTCCACACCCCCACCGTCGGAGCAGGGACAAGGCAGGAGTCCTCACATTTCACTCAGAGAAACTGGCTTTCTCCAATACTGAGCACCCTCTTCTCCAATGTCTTCTCTTGCTCATTTCTCAGGCCCCAAGAGGAATCCTGCGATTTCTCCTTACGCATCCTGTGATGCATTGTCATCCCGCATTCCCTCTGCAGCAGCCTGCCAGCTGCACTCTCCCCACCTCTGTGCAATGCTGGGCCTTTGTCTCTACTCTTAGCCCTCCTGCTCTTGTCCCTTGAGATGTCCTAAACCCGGCTCGAGGTCAGACCTCCCAGTTGACTATCCCCGCTACCTAAGAATGCACCTTCCTGATGCATTTGGAGCAAGGCATTTAGTTAGCCCAACACTGGGGACAAAAATCAAGCACACACCGCGGGAGAACCCTTGATCACAACCACTGTGCTAATCACAATGGAGGGGATGGGGGCCCGCTCATGGTAGCTGGGCGGGGGGACGCTAACTCTTGATTCCCAGTCTCTACTCCTTCCTTCCATCCTCATATCTTCACTTATAAACTAAATCCCATGCCCCCAAAATCCTCCTCCTGGACTGAGATAGTCACAGTCACTGTGTTCTTAGTGACAAGCCTTAGGAGACCCTTATAGTTCCTGTCCCCACCTCTACCTCATCTCTCTGGAAGCACTCTTCTCCAGGTCCAAAAGCCCAGCTTAGGCTCTCTGGATTCCAGGAGACAGGTCACGTCTACCACCCGGGGGTGCAGTGCGAGCCAAACTAATCAATGGCAGAGCGGTAGATTAAGGGGCCTTGCTCAAAGCCATCCATCACTGTCGTTTACCCGGGCCTGTCTGGCTGCAAATGGAAAAGGAGATGATGTGAAACAACCCATCTGCAGGTTCTTAACGCTCTTTACAAATTGCTGCAGTGAATAACTTGTTGCCTGTATTTATCCCTGTTCAAATTGTCTCTTAGCTACAGTCATCCGTCTTCATTCTCCACCATGATGGCGTGCACACTGCCAGTTGGGCAACCTCATTATCTTGCTGATGTTGCCGCCTGGAGGAGGAAGGGGAGGGAGGGAGAGAAGAAGGAAAGGGGGAGAGAGAGGAGAGGAATAAAGAGAAGGAGAGGAGGAGGAAAGGATGAGAGGAGAGAAGAAAGGGTGTAGCCTGGCGTGAGCCGCACTGGTGGAGAAAGGGCCTCCAGAGTCGAGCTGGCTTGGGCAACAACCTAGTGAGCTCAGGCCTCTCCACCAGGGGCCCCACTACCCTAGGCTTACAGTGAGAGAAAAACTACTTCCTGCTCCAGGAAGTTTGTAAATAGTCATGTCCTCCACGCCAGCTTCCCTGTGGTTGGTCAGTGGTGACAGATTAGGTCAAGATCGCGGAGTGGGACTATGTTCTGTCCTGTTCTCAGAACGCAGAGTTCCTCTGCAGTGTGATAGGAAACTGTTTTGTCTTTCTGTTGTTGTTGTTGTTGTTATTTGTTTTTCTGGGGTTTTTATTTGTTTGTTTGGATAGGGTCTGACTCAGTAGCTCGGGCTGACCTAAAATTCTTTGTATAGCCCAGGTTGGCCTCGCCCGAGATGACTCTCCCCTTGCCTTTCTTTGACAAGCGCTAAGATTACAGTTATGCGGCACACCATACTCCAACAGTAAATTTCATACATTACATCATCTTTAGCATTTTCCCCCTTTATCCTTCAAGTGTGGGCTCTCCAATGAGACCCTGCAGCAGGCTTTGAGTCCTCTGCCCTGGGGCTAATTGCCATTCTTTCTCCTCCAGCTCTGAGCAGTAGCTCTCTGCATCATAAAGAATGTTTGAATCCACTGCCAGGTGATAGCATTAGGAAACAGAGCCTGTGACAGGTTCTTAGGTCATGAGGATGGAGACCTTACAAACAGGATTAGCGTCTTCCCAACAAGGATTCCAGGGAAATAGTTCATCTTGTCAGCCTGTGAGAATTCATCAAGAAGCCCTTGTCTCTGAACCATAAACCCTCATCAAAGACTTGGGCAGCATCTTGAACTTTGACTTCCCAGCCTCCAGAACGTCAAGAAATAAGTTATTATGGTCTCTGTCTCTGTGTTCCTCAACCTGAACCAAGTAAGATTCCCACTTGCTAGCCTGTCTCCCACCTGTTACCTTTCTCAGCCCACAGTGAAAGGCCTCTCTATCGCTTCCCTCTGTTAAGGATCTTCAGTGACCCCAGATCAGAGACACCCTGCCACCCTGCCCAGGTGTTGGGGCAGAAATGTGTTCCCATTAATTACTTGACACTGTAAAGGTCAAGAGTGGTGCCGTAGAGATTCTTATTGAGCTGGAGATGTGGCTTAGCTGGTGGAGGACTTGCCTAACATTCATGAGGCCCTGGTTCATCCCTAGCACTGCATAAGCCAGGTACAGTGGCTCACACCTGGAATCCCTGCTCTCGGGAGGTAGGGACTGGAAGAGCATAAGTTCAAGGTCATTCTCAGCTACTTAGGGAGTTTGAACCTGATATACTATACATGAGACCTTATCAAAAACAAACCAACAAATTAACTCCTGTTGACACAGGGCCCTGTGGAGCACAAAGACCAGCCATCACTCACCCCGCATCACACAGCTCCTTAGCCTACAGTGAGCAGGCTCTGACCTTGAAGTCCTGTACTTTTTCTCTTAGGCAGTAGAAGCCATGTATCCATGGATCATGGATCCAACTCTCTGACTCCCATAAGAGCTCCTCGAGGCTAGGTATTGTGTCCTGGTATCCTCCTCTAGGCTTAGCACAGGGCTGGGCTCATTTGTGATGAGCAGAAAAATAACAGATCCCTGTACTCAATTCTTCTGGAGGAGAAAAGCTCACAGGCAGAAGAAGGCAGCTGGCCCCACAGGGCTCCTAACTTGCTCTTCTTTTTACTGGTTACTATGGCTTGAACCAAAATCTGCCTGTCTGTCAATCATTGCATTTCTTACACTGCCGCTAGTATTTCCATCCAGTCTTCTACGGGAGACCTTTAAATATTTGGGGGAAAAAAAGCTGTCAGGATCCACTTAGCTGTTCTGCGTCCTAGGTTTACATTCCCTAGCAATAGCAACCACTCCCCACGCGGCATGGTATACTGACCTTGGGCTATCCCATTTCCCTCCTCCAACTGCCACACCATTTGTCAACATCCTTGCTCAACCATGGCTCCTGGAATGAAACACAAGGCTCCAGATGTGGTCCAGCCACTGCCAAGCTCAGAGGAAACTCACTACCACCTCCCCTCCTCTGCACTTTGATTAATTTAGCCCAAGACTGTGTTCCCCCCTGGCAGCTCCCCACATGGCTGGCTCACATGGCACTTTGTCTGCTAATCCATCTAACGCCATTACTGTCTTCCCACAAATCTCCATCTTGTCCTGGAAGATGATATCGTAGTCTTTACAAAACACCTGCTGAAACCCAGATTTGCCACATCCCCGGTGAGCTGTCTGTCTAGAAGCGCAGAAATCCATCAGCCAGAGGATGGAATTTGTTTCAGTTGAACTTGCACTTGGTGAGCCCAGGATAACTCTTAAGGATTACCTTTTTTTTTTCTACATGCCCATGAACCATCTACTCAATAATTTTTTTTCATGGCCCTCTATGGAGTTTTCTTCCCCGAGGTGCTTGCTCAGTGTCTGGACGGAGCAATGGTGACAAGTTGCCTGATCGATCGCTGTGGTGTGAGCTTTACGGTGGTGTACTGAGGTTGCCCAGGGAAAAGCAGAGAGGGGAATGCGTCCAAGTGCCGAAGACTTGGGGATGCCCAGGGAGGCTGTAAATAGCACAGCAGAGGGACTTTGAGTCCCTGGGTTGGAAAATTTATTAACAAAGAGACTCTATTTCACTCCCTGGCACAATGTTTGAGTCAAAGAAAATAGGAAAGCATCACTGGAATCCCAATTCCTCCAAAGTACTCCCTCTCTCCTATAATTAGGCATTCTAGATTTTTAGCATCGTTTTTGTATGTGTTTGTTTCTTCTGATTTCCAGGCTATTTTTAGGCCAATCATGACTCACTTTTCAAAAAGCTTTTTTTTTTTAAAGAAAAAAAAGGCTTTTTCCTCAGCAATCAAATGTTCCTGTCCTCTGGGTGACATGCATTTAGGTAAGTCACAGCTGAGTGACAGATGCGTGGGGAGCAGACGGCATCCAGGAGGAAGGCTCTGCTGTGGGAGGAAGGACAATGAGATGAAATATCCATCTGGGGGCCTGTCAGCCCTACTGATAATCCCTACTCAGTCTTCCAAAGAGGAGTTAGATCGAGGTCCGGGGCTCCATCACAGGAAGAGCCTACAAGATTCTAGAGAGCTATTTCATCCCTGGGAGAACCATTGGGCCTGGTATTCTGTGGGCAGAGCCCAAGAAACAGTAACTAGGAGATATAATGGGCTCAAGACAGGAGAGCATTAACTCAGAGGAAGTCCAAACCAAATAGCAATTGTGGTGTCCAACATCTCTTCTAATGCTGACTGTGAAATCTGCAAAGACAGACACTGGGAGAATCCCAACTCCAAAAGAGAAACCACGTCACAATTTTCAAAGTCTCCTCCAACATCAGGATTCTAGGAAAGGGGCAACATCTGGAGCTACATCTGTACTTGATCTCAAAGCAGAATCATAAAGGGACAGGGTCCTTCCAGGAGGGATCTGTCCTCCTGAGCCACTTCTGGGATAGCAGACATCTTCTCACACCTTCCATAGCAAAGGAACTCTGAGGGCCACGGATAACTAGATATGAAGCCCTTCCCCTCTTCCTTTAAGTACTTTTCCCCAGAGTCTTTCTGAGGCCCAGTTCCTTCTTCCTGAGAATTTAGACCCTAAGTAGGCATGTGGTCATAAACACATGTGTATAACATGTGCTGTCATACAACAATAACCTACAAAAAGAGAGGGAGGGTGAGTGAGCACATGTGTCCAGAGGAGGAAGGCCTCAGATCTATTTTGAGCCACCTCTAAACTACACATGCCCACCAATTCTGTGTTACAGTTCCTTGTCTCTATGTCACCATGACACTTCAAAATCAGTTCCCACACAAGGACCTATGTGATAGATTAAAGAGGCCCCAGGAAGGTGGAGAACCTTTGGGACAATGTTTTCCAGTCCTAGCCCCCTGCATCCATTCCCAGAAGCTTCTGCCAAGCTGCGAACACTGAGGACATGAGAGACAGGTGTGGTTCCTGCGTTAGTGTCCAACTCATATGGAGCTCACCAAGAGGCAGCCAACGTGAGACAATCAGAAAAGCATGGGCTCACACTCCTCGGGTGAATCACACAATGCTCTGAGTGTGTAATTTCTGCATCAAGGACTCCTGGAGGAGTTGACATTTGGCCAGGGATATGAGGGATGAGGGTCAGGAAAGATAAGAGTATTTTGGATGGCTGAACGATGAACTCCTTGAATGAGGGTGGTGGGGCAATAGTTCACCAGATCACCATGGAACTTGTACCAGTGTTTGGTGTTGCTAGGCACTGGAGACATACGCTTCCCCAGCCAGCCCTGCCCTCCTGATCCTGCTGTCCTGAGAGGAGAAAGTAGGCAGACAACTCAAAACTTCACAAATATCCACATGGTAACATTCAGAAAAGCACTTCCAAGGAAATTTTCAGTACTGAGGAAAAGAGGAACAGGACTGACCTAGGGCATTCTTAAGAATTGGGATTGATTGGGTTTGGTGGCTGCCTGAGCAGTGGGACTAAGAAACCCTGGGGACGTGGGAAAAGTTTTGACTTTGGGCAACAGATGTGTCAGGGAGCCATTCACAGCCATGAAAAATGGAGAATGTTGAGCATGGTCCTTGAGTGTGATGTGGGAGTGTCGGCTTGTCCAGCCGTCTCCCATAGATAGAGTGAGGAGAATTAAGGAAGGTCCCAGGAGACCCTGCTCCTGATGTGTGACCTTGGGAGGAACCAGGAAAGTGCAGGCCTCAGGCACTGAGAGTGGCTTGCTGACAGGACTTCTATGCCTGGTGGGATAGGGTGGTATCCAGGTGTGATCAGAAAGAATAATGGAAAGCAAGGCAGAGGCAGGAATGCCAAGGGAATTCAATTTGTCAGAGGCATAAAAGGGGTAAGTAAAGAAATATAACCCCTGTAGCACAGACACTGAGAGAAACAATTAATAAATGGGAACTCCTGAAACTGAGAAGCTTCTGTAAAGCAAAGGACATGGTCAACAAGACAAAATGGCAGCCTACAGAATGGGAAAAGATCTTCACCAACCTTGCATTGGAAAGAGGGCTGATCTTCAAAATATACAAAGAACTCAAGAAATCGGTCATCAAAAGAATAAATAATCCAGAAAAAATGGGGTACAGACCTAAACAGATAACTCTCAACAGAAAAAATCTAAAATGACTGAAAGACACTTAAGAAAATGTTCAACATCCTTAGCCATCAGAGAAAGGCAAATCAAAACAACTCTGAGATTCCATTTGACACCTGTAATGGACAAGATCAAAAACACTGATGACAACTTATGCTGAAGAGGATGTGGGGTAAAGGGAACACTCCTGGTACAGCCCCTTTGGACATCAGTGTAGCAATTTCTTAGAAAATTAGGAAACAACCTTCCTCAATACCACTTTTGGGTATATACCCAAAGGATGCGCAATCATATCACAAGGACATGCGCTCAACTATGTTCATAGTATCATCGTTTGTCAAAGACAGAACCTGGAAACAACCTAAATGCCTCTTTGACTGAAGAATGGATAAGGAAAATGTGGTACATTTACACAATGGAGTGCTATACAGCAGAAAAAAATGACATCTTGAGATTTGAAGGCAAATGTATGGATGTAGAAAACACCATATTGAGTGAGGTAATACAGACCCAGAAAGACAAATATTATCTGTATTCAATCATAAGTGGGTTTTAGACATAAAGCAAAGAAAACCAGCCTACAATTCACAATCCCAGAGAACCTAGACAACAATGAGGACCCTAAGAGAGACCTAATCTACATGGGAAGTAGAAAAAGACAAGATCTCCTGAGTAAATTGGGAGCATGGGGACCATGGGAGATGGTAGGAAGGGAAGGGAGAGGAAGGGATAGGGAGCAGAGAAAAATGTATAACTCAATAAAATCAATTAAAAATTAAAACATTTTTAAAAAGAATTTGAGAAAGAAAATTACATGGTTCCATTTGTTTTCTTTAAAAAGTCAAGTGGGTCTGTGAAGCAGATGATGGCTTGATAAGAGTGGGAGAGGGTCAGTAAAGGGGTTCACTTAGGAACTTGAACCAATGGGCTATAAGACTCAGGATGTGGCAAAGGGAAGCAGGGAAAGAGGATGCATCCAGGGCTGATTTCCAGGTCAACTAACTCGCTTTGGGGTCTTGTGAAACAGACTTAAAGACTTTCAGAAGGTGGTCAGATGAATACATCAGGAGCACATGCCTGAGGTATGGGCTTTAGGCACTTCAAGCTTGGGGCATTACAAAAGCAGGTTGGAGCAGAGCATCTGTGTGTACCAGCTCCAGGGACAGCTCTGCCCCTGGCTCTGTGTGTAGTCAGCCATGAGTTCTGTTGCATGAGGAAGATCAAGGAGCATCCCCCAACCTTGGTTTCCTTTACACCCACTCCTCATGTCCAAGCCACAGTTAAGCCTGGCCACCCTTTCCTCCTAGACTTCCATAGTTCCCAGGCTGCAATAGTCCCTTCACATCCTGGTCCGATGCTCATCCACCCTGCATTCTCCTGCTCATCTCCCCCATCACACTTGAGGGCAAAGAGGATGTCTTTGTGACTATCACAGTCCCTGGAAGATTCTAGTCACATCAGAACAAGAAGCCTGCCACTGGCCCGGCTGGCTGACTCTGCATAGATTCTCCCATGTCCCATCTTCTTGCTTCTGTCCTCTCCGGCTCCCTCTGCTTCTTCAGCCTTACAGCCTTGGGCTGTGCTAATCCCTGAGCCAAAATTCTGCTGACAAAAAATTCTCCTAAGGTTTGACTCTTATGGTGTGGAAGTCACTTTCTTGCAGAAGCTTCCTTGACCCCCGTTGGAAGCAATCACTGTCCTTGCTTCTCAAAGTCATGGGCTACCGTTCAACACAGTGCTTCTCTGCTGGGTATCTGATGTCTGTAAACCTGCTTACTGTATGCCGTAGGTGCTCTCCCTGTGCCTGGTGTGTGTGTGTGTGTGTTTCTTTCTCTCTCTCCCTCTCTCCGCTTGTAAGCCAAGATCTCTCCATCATGATCCATCCTGCTGGTACTAGATGCCTACAAATAACTGCCGGATGAGTAAAGAAATAAGCAAGAAAACAAATTAACACAAGGTGGGTCCCCAGTGCTTGGATTCTATAGCACCAAACTATAGAATCTGCAATTGTGAAGAGAAAGCCTGGCTAGAAGAGAAGAAAGAGAATGAAGAGCCACCTTAAGGAACAAATCAAGGACAAAGAAAGTTTCAAAAGAAAGGTGTTCTAGTTTCATATCTACAGCTGCAACAAAAAGACAAGAAACAATTCAGAAAAGGCAAACTTTATTTTGCCCACAATTCCAGGTTATTTTTACCCACAATTCCAGGTTACATCACTGCTGGGATGTCACAGAGGCAGGAGTCCGAGACTTCTGAAGTCAAGAACAGAGCAAGTGAGCCGGGAGGTGGTGGTGCACATCTTTAATCCCAGCACTTGGGAGGCAGAGACGGGCAGCCTCTGAGTTCAAGGTCAGCATGATCTACATAGTGAGTTTCAAGCCAGCCAGGGATACACAATAAGACCCTTCCTGGGGGCACAGAATGAAGAGAGAATAATATATGCATGTTTTGTGACCAGCTAGCTTTCTCCACCCTTATGCAGTCCATGGCTCCAACCAGGACTGGTGCTACCCACTTTCAGATTGAATCTTTCTGTGTCTATTCAGACAGTTAAAACACACACACACACACACCCAACGTCTAAAGGCCAACCTGATCTAGACAATTCCTCTCTGAGACTCTCTTCTCAAGTGATGCAAGGTTTTGCTGACTTAACACTTAAAACTAAGTATCATAGAGACATTTAAGCATTAAATGCTGCCTGTCAGAGACTGGGAAAAATAGAGTCTAAAGTCATTACAGTTTTCCAAAAGAAGGTGGTTGTAGGAGGAAGCTTGTTCATTTTACAGCCACCCAGACTCCTGAAATAATCACACAGAAACTATATTATTTAAATCACTGCTTGTCTAATCACTTAAGTGTATTGCTAGCCAGGTCTTATTTCTAGAATTAACCCATTTCCATTATTTTATATTTTATCTCAAGGCTTGTGGCCTACTGGCAAGGTTCCAGCTGGCAGCTGGCATCTTTCCCCTCTGGTAACTACATGGTGTCTCCCTGATTTCTCCCTGACTACGCCTACTCTCTCTCTTTCTCTTTTCCAGCCTGGCTATATTTTGTTAAGCCATTGGCCAAGAGCAGCTTCTTTATTCATTAACCAATAAAAGCAACACACATACAGAAGGCCTTCCCACACCATTTCCCCTTTTCTGTTTAAATAAAAGGAAAGTTTTAACTTTAACATAGCAAATTTATATATAACAAAACAGGTATCAAGCAAGAATTACAGTTACAATATTTGTATCTACTTTATCCTTTATGATAACTAAGGAAAACTATAATTATAACTATCTATTCTTCAACTCTATCAAAGACACCAGAAGGATATTACCCAAGTTAACAGGAAGTACATTGTAAGCAACTTCCAAATCTCTAGAATTGACAGAAACATCTTGCTGCCTGGACAATCACCCAAAGTTCTTTTGTATCATTGGGGCATCCAATATTGAGCCCACAGGCCCATAGTATCTGGCAGACTTTTCTATGAAGCAGGGGATTTGAAGATCTGTTCATGTAATGGCAAAGTCCATCAGTTGCTTTCTCTGTGTCCTGCAGAATATCTGGCTGACTCCTTCATTAAGCAGGAACTCCAAAGGACTGCCTCACCTTTAGGCAAGTTCAGCAGTCATTTCTCTGTGGGTCCTGAATGTCCAGTTCATACAGCATAATATCAAGTAGTCCAGGCAAGAGCAGTTTCTTGCCCATATGACTAATAAACTTCATATGGTGCCCCTTTGATGTCCGTCATCCTCTTGAAGTAGATTCGTGCTACCAGGAGCAGATGTGTCTTACTGTCATGAAAAGTCCTAAATTTTTAAACATTTTAAATGCCATATTCTGAAGGTCCCTGAAAGATTTGAAGAATACCTGTCTAACTGAAACATATCTCTATATATCTAGAAAACCTAACCAACATGACTACAAGCTTGACTATTATAAATGATTGTCTATTAACCTATATTTCTTAATTATACACTACATTTTTAAATGAACTGCACAATCACAATACCTTAATCAAGAGCAGAAAAGTATATATAACAAGACTGACCTTAAATTTGTATCAAGAAACCAAGAACCATACAAATGCTAAGTATTAATCTCTATATCACATCCCCTTTAAATGTAAACAAACATTTATAAACAATCATTTAGGGAGTTTGGGTGTAGTTTTCTCCAAACTGTTTTCTGCTTTTTGTTGGGTGAAGTAATTTTGGGGTTGTTCACAGCAACCTTTCAGGGGGTCTTGGTCCATCAAACCACATTAGTCTGGAACAAATCCACAGGCTCTCATCTTCTGTGGAAACAAAAGCAGAACCTCTTTTCCAAAGCAACAAATCCTTAGACCCAAATTTTGTAATCAAGATACCTTTAAAATATATAGGTTGGTTTAGATTAACAGCCCATATAATGAAATGTCTCTCTGTACTTAGTGCCTTTACAGTCAAAAAATTCAAAGAAAACACAATAATATACATAATTCAGTCTCTCTGTGTATATTTCATTTTTATGTGGCTTATTTTTTTACTCTATTACTTTTTCTACAAGTTTAATGTTTATTTTATCATCTTTACTCCTTTAATCTATGACTGTCTGTAATCTTTTTTATAGTTCATTACTATCTCTTTACTCTTTTTCTTCTCTCTTCAAAGCTTACGTACATTTTTTAAACATACCATATCTTGTTTACATGTCTTTTATGTCTGAATCTGTTCTATTGCGTATCTGTAATTATTTTCTGAGCAGAAGTGCCTTTTTTATTAATGATGGGTATGGCTAGGGCCAACAAGGCCCTGCCTGCTTTCTCCACCCAGTCCAACATGGTGGAGTCATGTTTGTTACCTTTGAGAGTTGTGTACATTGCCCCATTTTTAGGCACACAGTTGATCTATGTTGCTATTAAGCAAGTTCTAGCACTCCTTCCACAAACCCAATTTAACTGCTTAGTCTCCTGAAAGAGCCAGAGATCATACTGGCAGCATGGCCCAGGATGCCATCATTTCAAAACTGCAAGGTTGTTTTTTGTTTGTTTGTTTTTCCTGCTACTGCTGAATCAGAAAACCTCTCTTAAAGGAGCCATGTCATTAAGCCACAATTAACTCTGTTCTTTTGTGCCCAGAATTCCTTTTTAGGCTTTGTCAGGTTTCATGTGGATATAGTCGACCATGTTAGAGCACCAATCTGTAGTAAGAGGAGGCTTGTTCATTTCCTAGCCACTCAGACTCCCAAAATAATCACACAGAAACTGTATTATTTAAATCACTGCTTGGCCAATCACTTAAGGGTATTGCTATCTAGCTCTTACATCCAGAATTAACCTATTTTCGTTATTTTCTATTTTACTTTGAGGCTTGTGGCATACCAGCAAGGTTCCAGCTGGCAGCTGGCATCTTTTCCCTCTGACATCTCCCTGGTGTCTCCCTGACACCGCCTACCCTCTCTATCTATCTTTTCCAGCCTGGCTATATTCACAGTTTCCTTACTCATTAACCAATAAAAGCAAGACCTATACAGAGGGACTTCCCATACCAGAAAGTGGTTGCTAAGGACCTCAGTATGGGCAGAGGAGCAATGGTGCCAAGGGTGTGTGCTGGGGACATGCAGACTACGTGAGAAGATGGGCTGGGTGGACTGGGTGGAGCAGCTGAGAAAGAGAGACTCCTGTATAGACCAGAGTACATGGCAGGGACTCAAAAATGGATCGTCGGGTTTACAGAAAGGACTGCAACCCTAGCCGGGCTCACAGTCTAGCCTTCATTGGCACTCACATTTACTAATTCTACACAAACGTGAAGGTGACCTCCAAAGCTTCTGGGGACGGGAAGCTAAAAGCAGCTATAGGTGATATGTGTGCCTTACCCATAGGTTCTAAGCCATTTAGATCTAGTCCCCAAAGTGTGCCATACTCACCCTTTAAGGCCCTCTGACACAGAGACTCCTTAGGCAGCCTGGGTGATCAGCCATTGCGGCTTGAACCTGGACCCCAGGCGCACGCTCACCCTCCACTTGAGCCATACCCCAACCAGCAAAAGGGATACAGAGCATGGTTATTCCCAGGGGTGTACTCCTGCTATCCTTGGGTGCCAGCTGAGATGGACATCCCAGCAGCTGCTTGTCTTGGCTCAGATCCAGGAAGATTCTTGACATGAGCCTGGCACTCTGTGAAACCCTAAGCATCCAGTGGACAGAAGGATTAAGAGATGCTGGAAGGGGAAGTAAGGAGAAAAAACATGAGTTTACAAGGCTGGAGAAGTGGAGGAGCAGTAGCTAAGGCTCCAATGAGTGCCTCTGACATCACACTTCTCTGCAGGAATTTGCTACATTAAGATGCAAAGGAGACAGGTCTAAATCCGGGCACTGTCCTTCACCACCTCTGTGATTTAAGTAGGTCATTTACCACCTCTGGGTCAATAAAAATGAGGGAGGCGGGCAGAGGAGGGAGCTGACTCCGAACTCCCAGTCAAGACAGTTCCAACTTTCTCTGAGATCGTCTGAATACCTGGGGCTGAGAAATCCTTATGTCTCTCAGGTTCAGCTACCAGCTCTCAGGAGCTGCGATTTAGCTCCGCTGGTAGAGAGCTTGCCTGGTACACAGCAAGTTTTGGCTTCAGTCCCCAGCAGCACATAAAACAGTGCAAGGGAACCGTCCTATAATCTCTGCACTCAAGTGCATTAGATGTTCAAGGTCATCCTTGAACTCACAAGGAGCTAAGGCCAGTGTGGAGTACATGAAACCCTCTCTTAAAATGCCTGATTGGTAGAAGGAGGGGCAGAGAAGTGTCCTTGAGAGGTACTTGGGGCAATTGAAACCTTTGAGTTGGGACAATGCAAACCTTTGAGTTGGCACAAGGTGACGGGATGAAAGAGGTCTAAGGGAACCTACTAAGAAATGTTTGTTTTCAGATCAAGGATGTGACTCACTAAAATCAAATATCCCCCGAGAAAGGAAATAAGTTTGTTTTCTTCAGTTTGGTTTAGATGAGCTATTTTGTTAATGGTTTGAGGTTTTCTTTTTGTTTTTTGTTCTTGTTTGTTTGGTTTTAGGTGTGTTGTTGGTTGGTTGGTTTAGACAGAGTCTCCCTCTGTAGCCCAGGCTAGTCTTAAACTTGCACAGGCTGACCTTAACACTCCTCTCTGTCTGCTTCCCCAGTGCGGGGATAACAGGTGTAAGCTGCCATGCCCAGCCAGGAATCATGTCCTGAGCACAGAAGGAAAGAGAAGGGAAGAATATACACCCAGGGAGAAGGAAAACACCTATAACTCCAAAACCCACCAACAATGGGGCTACAGGGGTAACAGGAGGTACCAACAGCCTCTGCATCACACATAGCTAATCCCAAATACTCCTAAAAGCATCCACTTTGGATTTAAGGTGACTGTGGCTATGAATTGGCCCCAAGGCATAGAGGCTCATCCAGGCTGAAGACAAGGAAGAATCAGCAGTAGCTATAAAATTATCCCCAGTAGTGGACACCGGTATCAGGGGCAAGCCTGAGCTAGTGCGTGTGGATCACCTCTGGAATTTCCATGGGATAGGTGGGAGGCTACAACTGTGTGCCCTTGTTCATTCCAAAGCAGATGGCCCTGGATCGTGTGACCAGCAGCACTGGGAAGGAGCTGGACTCATGGATCTGGAAAGACACTATAATTCACGATGCTCAGCGAATTCTGGAATCTGCCAGCCAGACTGCATCAGCCTAACCAGGACCCCTCAAACACTGGCTCACAGGCTCACTGGTCTTTCTTCATGACTGCTTGTTCCTTGTCTAGCTTACTCTGAGGCCACAGCCCAGGGTCATGAGGATGACTTTGGGAAGCTACCTGAGATTCTAGCTGACTCTAGACAGTGCCTTCTTACGTAGTCAAGGTGTAGAAACTCCACCCCTTGCTGGGCTCCGGTGCTTCAGAGGGACAAGAATTAGGTACACCACAGACAGTGCTCCCCATATTGTCAGGAGAGCCTGGGCCATGGCCTCAGTTCCGCACACACCACAGAAAACATCCCCATGACACTACCCGCTAAGAACCCCCTAGGGTGGCCTAGCCTGGAGAGGCCAAGTCAGGCTTCAGCATTCTCTTATACTACCTGTGAGCCAGCCTAAGCCAGTCAGTTCTCCCCTGCCTGTGGACTGGAGTTCATCTGCCTTACCCTGTAGGAGCCCAGAGGCATTCATTGAAAGAGAACTTCCGCTCCTGTGGTTTTGATTCCAATCTGGATCATTTACTTTCAAAACATGAATGAGGAGGAAGTGAATATCTGCTTGCCTTTTCCTTGGCCTTCCTTTGCAGGTTCCCTAAAATGCTATTTGTCCTATGCCCGCAGTTCTCTGCCACATCAACACTAGCCTTTGCAGGACCCTAGAACATTGAAAGTGGTGTGCTCCACCCTGCCGGGCGCCAGCACTTCTTACCCACCGTATCCTTTGCTCTTGCACCAACTAATTGAGGTTGGCGTGTGTGTGCAGCCACTAATGGGTTTCCTCTGTGTGTGCTCTCAGACAGAAGGTACGTGATTGCCTCCTTTCTGGGCCATTGAGTAGCCGGCATCATGCCTTAGCTCCTGACTACACAGCAGGGCGTACGGACTAGAGAGGTTTGGGGTCACAAATTCCCATCCATACCTGCTCAGATGATAAAGGTCTGAAGGCCTTTGTCATCTAAAGGTTGGGGCTGTTGCTTGCTGAGAGACCAAAGGACCAACTCCCAGGGAGAACAAACTACCAAGAAGGCCTGGCCAGGAGACAGGACAGCCCCCTCTGGGGCACTCTGGACAGGTCTTCATAAAGGATGAGGAAGCTGAGGTCATCCACCCTCTCTGCATCCTAAGAGAACACAGTCCTCTCCCTCTAGCCCACTACAGCCTGTCCATGTCTTGGATTTCACCTAAATATTACCTCCTCTGGGAAGCCCTTCCTTGATCTCTCAAACCAGATCAGATCTCCAAATATATATTCCCACAGTGCCCTGAAATTTCTTTCAGACCTCATCAAAGACATACCTACCAGCACTGGAGCCCTCAGACCCCATATCTCCAATGGGGAAAGATAAAATGATGTTTTTATAGCTCATCACCCCTGTCCAATCTCCCCATGCCTACAGAGCTCAACCAGAATGGATGCTAGCTGCATTGTCAGTAAACAGTAACCCTTGTCTTCCCTCATAACAGCCGTACCTGCACCCCAGGAACAGAGCTGCGCCCCTCTCCGTATAGAAGATTCCAGAGGGATATTCCCTTTCCCCAACTGACTTCCCTATTGGAGCTATTTCTTCTGTCTTCCTTCATTGAATAACCTTGGGAAGGCGTGGACCCTCAAATCCATGTGCAACTCTTCTGGGTAATTTTTCAGCTTCCAGGAAATATCCACAAACCACCTGTTCCTATGTGTCCATCCAACCTGGCATCTTCTAGCCCTGCCTGACCTTTCCTGGAGTCCCAGTGGCACCACCAGATGAAGCTCCTGGAACTGCCACCACCTCCAATCATACAACTGTCTTCTTGTTCTGACCCCAAGGCACTTCCTGTGTTTGTACATTCCTGTCCGGGAAATATAGAGGAACTTCCCAACCCCAGTGCAGACCCTGATTCAGACTGCTCTACTCCGTGCCTAGCCAGGTCTGCACCAGGTCTAATTCTGGTCCATACCAAACTGCACCTGCTCTGGAGGTTTGTTCTAGCCACGGGCCACGCTCAGAAAACAGGTCCCAGGCCCAATATCCCAGACTTCAGCAGACCATGGTGTGGGGTTTGAATGCTTGGCCCATAGGGAGTGTAGCCTTCTTAGAGTGGGTGTGACCTTGTTTGAGGAAGTGAGTCACTGTGGAGGCAGACCTTGAGGTTTCTCACAGATGGTCAAGCCATGCCCAGTGTGAGTTCACTTCCTGTTGCCTGCAGATCAAGATGTAGAACTTTCAGCTGCCTCTCCAGCACCATGTCTGCCTGCATGCTGCCATGCTTTCTGCCATGATGACAATGGACTAAACCTCTGAACTGTAAGCCAGCCCCAATGAAATGCTTTCCTTTATAAGAGTTGCCGTGGTCATGGTGTCTCTTCACAGCAGTAGAAACCCTAACTAAGGCGCTAGGGAATACCCAGCTCCCACTTGTTCTACTCTGGACTTGCTCCGGTGGTGGTGACATGGAGGAAAAGAGACACCACCATCTAACCAGAAAAGCTCCCCAGTCTGAGCCAAGAGGTTGACTTCTGTGATGCTCAGACTCCCAGCTTTGCCCTGGTCATTCACAGTGTTGCCTCATCAATGTGCAAATGCTTTTTATCTCTACAAATTAGCCCATCAAGACTATGATTCCACTACAGTCTTTAAAAGAGCAGAACAATGCTCTTTAAAAGAGCAAAACAACCTTTTGTTCCACGGCCATACACGTTCTTTTATGCTTTCCTGAATCTAAAAGAAAGGTGAAGGTGACAGCCTTCAGAGAGGAACTTTTTAAAAACCCACCACCACCACCACCACCCCAGCACTCTGCAAAGGTGAGCCCTGCTCCTGTGGATCCCAGAGGCTGCCAATTTCCCTAGTCCCGCCCATCTCCCCCAGCCCCCCCCCCATTTCCCTGGGCCACCAATCAGCTCTGGCCGTGGTTCCTTGACCCAACCAGCAAGTCAGATTGATATATAAACTACTGCAGAGGAAAACCCACAGCGGCAGGAGAGTTCCCCTTGAAAAGGTGCAAGGGCACCAAAAAGGTCACACATGAAACAAGGCTCATCAATTAAAGGGCAAGTTCTCCACGTGTCTCTTAGCCCTTGGCCCCACGCTGCTCTCTCTTTCCATCCGCTGTGCAATTTTACTAGTCAAGAGCAGTTAGTTAGCTTTGCTCTTGGTAGTTTGATGTACAGAAAGGACACAAAGGTTATTGGAATATTTTCAAGCTACACATTCTCTGGCCATATCCCCAACCCCTCACCCCCGGCCACACCTCCCACCCTTAGTTCCTGCAGCTTTCTGATGAGCCTCCATGGGAGAAAAAGATGTGGGAAAGTTAAATCAGAACCAAGGGTGTTTTATGGGTGTTACTGAGGCTGGAACTTGAGGCTGGCTAGGACCAATAAACAAAATTGAGAGAACCCCAAGCAGGGCAAGGTGGCACAGGCCTGTCATCCTGTCATCTCAATACTTGGAAAGTAGAGGCAAAAGGATCAATCAAGGTCAGTCATAATCGCTAAAGGAGTTCTAAATGAGATATGCAACCCTGTCTCCAAAGAGTAGTAGTAGCAATGGTGAGAGGATTCTGAGAAGATGTGCCGGGGGCAGGGTGGGGTGAGGGGAGGATGGGTGTGCTCAGAGAGGGGCCAACACTGTTTCTGCTGCAATGGTGATAGGTCTGAGAGGCTAGCCTTGGCTACAGGCTGGGGGATCAGGACTTGGATTGCAAAGGGCTGATTAGGAAAGAGCTTGCACGGCCACAGAGTGACCATCCGGGATGCCGATTCTCTGGCCTTTGCTCCTCTCTCTGTTCTTCCTATCACCCATATCCATGCCCTAGGTACTGAACTGAGCTTCTCAGAGAACAGTCTTTTCATTTGGAACCCTGCCTACAAAGGCCTGCAGACACATTCTGAGAGAGTGTTCATGAGGCCTCTAATTGGAAGGACAGAGATATCAAATTTAAAGACTACCACTGACTATATATAGAACAGAAACTCTAACTCAAAATTCTTAAGAATCTTGGCTACCCACTAGAGCTGAATAATAAGATTCTATTTCTAAAGACGTAATACATTTTGTTGCAGGACACAGATAAATCAACTGGAACTGACCTGGAAACTTCCTCCCTGCTGGCTAGCTTTCATAGTGCCAGAAGGTGCTATGCAGGTTGCTCATAGGAAAAAAAGTCATTATCAGTTTTACCCAGCCAGGAGCCCTAGAAACTACAGTAGCAATCTGCCCGATAAGATGAGCCTAGTGGTGCAATAGTGGCATGACCATTATAGGAGTAAACCATCACCTTAGGATTAGATCTGAGGCTTGCTCCACGGGAGAGAACTTGTGCCTAGTTCTGTAAGCTTGATTAAGAGCCTATGGCTGAGCAGGTCAGAGACTGTGAGGGCTCAGCTACTGTTGTTTTGCCAGAGGGATGTGGCCAAGCTGTCATCTAAATACTTAAGTTTGTACCCATAGATTAGTGTTGCTCTTAGACTCAGTCAGAGAAGTATGGGGTTTACTTTGTTTGTTTGCTTGGTTAGTTTTGTTTTTGTTTGTTTGATTGTTCATTGGCTTGTTTGTTTTTTACAGTGGGGAGTGGTTAATGAAGATACTAATTTGCCAAAGTGCTGAGAGTAAGTGGCTGGTTGTCTACCTGGCCCTGAACAAAACATCTAGAGTCACTCAATTGTTCAGGGAACATTGGAGAAGAGGAAGCAGGAATAAGATGAACCAGAAGATGGAGAAGAATGTTATCTTCTAGACACAGCCGGTCATTGAACTTGTGAGCACGCGGTTCATAAGCAGCCGTGGTTATCTGTATAGAACTTAGACACGATAGGGCACATCAACATTGCATCATAGATGGGCCCTATGAAGTCCCACCTCCTCTGGGGGCTACTGACAGTTGGTGGTTCTAGGGAAAGAGGGTCTGTTTTCTTCAGTGCTGAGATGCCCAAAGTCCATTAAAACCACCCTCAACCCACGTTCTTGTAAACAACCCTGATTAAACTCAGAGGACCACAAGCGAATACACACATAGTCAGGAAAGTAGTGGGGGAGCTCCTGGGAAGGAGGGGTGAGAAAGAGTGGGGGAAATGAGAGAAGAAAATAGGGTGTGTGTAAAAAACACCAAAACTCATTTTATATGTATATGAAACAGAAAAGAGAGAGAGGGAGAGAGGGAGAGAGGGAGAGAGAGAGAGAGAGAGAGAGAGAGAGAGAGAGAGAGAGAAAGGAAGTCAGCAACGTGAACTATTGACTCATGTAATTGAAATGTCCAGAGGAAATGTAGGTCTTCGGGTAAGTTTGATCCAGACATTTCTGCTGTCAGTAAGATGCAACTCCATCTTTTGTGATTCTCTATGCTCCCTCCTTCTCATAGATCAGCCTCATTCCCACACTGCCTCCCACACACAAGCAGCTCTGGGCTCCGTGATTTCTTTTTCACAAGCAGAGGACTTTACAACTATGAACAAAAATCCCTCTCTGGCCAAACCGGTCCTTCCCTAACTGAACCAGCTTCCATCACAAGGCAGCTTTTGAGCTAAAGGCCGTGGACAAATCCTAGGCACTGATTGGCTTGGTCCTAGGATATGTGCCTTCTCCTTAACCAATCACTGGAGCTGAGATGTAGAAGGATAGGAATGCTGGGATTGTTTCATGCCAGCTGGAGACCAATCTAGGAGTTGCCCTGCTCACAAAACGTGCCTGTGGCATGCTGAGAGACAGGGTGGTGGACACGTTCTCAAACACAGGAGCCTAGCTTGCCTTCCGCATAAAAGCTTAGGTGAGAAAAGGGAAGCGAATTAGCTGCTTTTCTCATTGCTGTGATCAAATACCCAACAAGACATGATTGACGGGAAGAGGATCGCATGTGTGCTCCCTGTTTAAGGGGCTAGAGCCCATCATGGAGAAGGCGTGGTGACCAGTGGCAGGGAGGCAGCCGGGACTCCCTCACATCTTGACAGGCCAGGGAACTAAGAGAAAACAAGAAGTACAGTAAAACTTAGGGTCTGCCCCCAGTGACCCACCTCTTGAAGCAGGCTTCTGTTCCTTTATCCCACCAAAAGGTTCTGTTACCTTTCAAAGCAGCACCATCCAGCTGGGAACCAAGTGTGGGACATTCCACATCCAAACCACATCAGAAGGTCACCCACAGACTTAACCCACACATAACCCAGGTCATATAAACTTGCTGGTAGCTGTACTATAGTCATTTACCTGCCTGCTTTCCTCCTTCCTTCCTTCCTTCCTTCCTTCCTTCCTTCCTTCCTTCCTTCCTTCCTTTCTTCTTTCCTTCCTTCCTTCCTTCCTTCCTTCCTTCCTTCCTTCCTTTCCCCTTTTCCTTCCCCCTCCCTCCACGTTTCTGTGTTTTCCTCTCTCCTCCCTTGCCTGCCTTCTTTTCCTTCCTTCTCTCCATCTCTCTATACCCACAAGGCTCTTTCGCTCTGGCACGCTGGCCCTCCCCACCTCCTACTCTTTCATCTGGAGCCCATTCCTCCTCTGGCTCGCATCTCCAGCCACCCTCTCCCCATGCCTCTGAGTTCAATTTCATCTCATCCAAATTGCTTTATTGCTACTGCAGAAAAACAAGGCTAGCTAGAGCCATTACAGGCGCAGACGGTGTGCATTAGACTCAAAAAAATATTTAAGGAAAATACTTCAGCAAATGGAATCAATAAACTCCAAACCAAACATTCCCTGGGAAGAAGTGTACCTTATAGTTCAGTGTGCCGAGAAACAGCCTGCCTTTCTGCAGCACCGGCGGAGGACACCTCGTCACCCCACCCACAGGGCACAGGGGCCAGAGCAGGCCCTGGATGCCACACACCTCCATCTCCCTCCCTCCAGCCGCACCTCTCCTCGTTCCATTTGTCCTCTCAGTGGCTGGAGAGTCCAGTGCCTTCCATGCCTATCCTTAGCACAACCATCAGCAATGCCAGTTGAGGACAGAGTGACGAGGAAAGAGAGGAGAGAGAGGAGAAAGAGAGGGAGGGGGCAGAGAGAGAGAGAGAAAGAGAGAGAGAGAGAGAGAGAGAGAGAGAGAGAGAGAGAGAGAGAGAGAGATCGGAAACATTTACACTGTGATATTTTTAGACCCAAAGATTAAATCTTTAATAATCGTAATTTTTTTTCTTGAAATAAAGTGAGTTTGGTATGTGGCGCCTGCGTCCACCGCCTTCTCTCTGAGCTACCCCTGCAGCCGAGGGGGAAGGCAAGATGGAAGAGAAATACAGAAGAAGAGAGAGAAAGAGAGAGAGAGAGCGAGAGAGAGAGAGAGAGAGAGAGAGAGAGAGAGAGAGAGAGAGA
>NC_022012.1:37500140-37529821 GCF_000317375.1 Microtus ochrogaster
GAGAGAGAGAGAGAGAGAGAGAGAGAGAGAGAGAGAGAGAGAGAGAAATCCCACAGCAGAATCAGTGTTATCAAACCTAGTCTGCCTGGGCCCCCAAGGATCCTGGAGGGCTCCTGGGAGGACGAGCCAGTCTGAGACACACTGGGAAGTCAGGGCTCTCCCAGGCCCTGGGTTGCTCTGGATGTGGAAGAGGCAGGAACATGGCCCTAGCAAGCAGCTAAAGCAACATCCTGTGAGGTCAGGAACCCTCACTGTTTCCTACTGATTTGGTTGCTAATACAGCTAGTATTGATCCTCTCCCGGGGGCAGGACTCCCTCTTTAGAAGGATTACCTTCCACGGACCCTGCACTCACCGATGTCCCTTCTGAAGACCCCAGGAGATCCATTCCCCACCAAACAGCCTCTCGGAGGTTCTTTACCACACGCGGCTCAATGCAAGAGCTATCTTTCTCCTACAGAACTCAGTAGACCCTCTCCACCCAGAGGATTTCAAAGGAATTAGCACAGTCTTGAATGTTCATGGAGAATGTTGCTTGTCTGAACACTCTCTTAGTAGAGATCTTCATCACATCCCCAAAGGCGTCAGAGAAATGCAGAGGCTGAGCACTGTCAGTGGCCATGTTTGCTCAAAGCTCAAGAGTCAAGGTTTCCTAACCTCTGGGTAGGACAACAAGGACAGTCTTATCTCTTACTGCCACCTCACAGGTGGTCTCCAGAGGGCTGCCATGCTCACACGGGGCTTCTCTGTAGCTCACACCATCACACAGATCCTTCTTTTCTATAGTAGGGTCAGGCATCCCCCGCTGGTACATTAGTTTTTCCTGATGGTGAATAAAATATAAACACTAGATAGGTCTGGTTCTTTTTTTTTTTTAAGATTTATTTATTTAAGCCGGGCGGTGGTGGCGCACGCCTTTAATCCCAGCACTCTGGAGGCAGAAGCAGGCGGATCTCTGTGAGTTCGAGGCCAGCCTGGTCTAGAAGAGCTAGTTCCAGGACAGGAACCAAAAATAAGCTACAGAGAAACCCTGTCTCGAAAATCCAAACAAAAAACCAACAACAACAACAAAAAAGATTTATTTATTTATTATGTATACACTATTCTGCCCACATGTACACCTGCAACCCAGAAGAGGGCGCCATATCTCACTACAGATGGTTGTGAGCCAGCATGTGGGTGCTGGGAATTGAACTCAGGACTTCCGGAAGAATAGCCTATGTGTTTAACCACTGAGCTATCTCTCCAGCCCATAGGTCTGGTTCTTGAATACTCTGCAAAGCCTGTTTGGTTCCTCAGATTTTGTTTGGATCCCAAATTTCCTTTTGTTGGCCATCTTCACAGTTAGGCCAACAACTCCTCAGGCATTCATTTGGGTCATTACCCATCCTACCGCCTGTGTCCCTAAACCTACCATCCTCACGGGCTCCTCGACACGGAGTCCACCGCACAGGTTACTTCATTCAAGGATGGATATTTCCTTTACTACTAAAATGTTCACTTTCTAACCAGATGGCTTTGCAGCAGCTCAGCCAATAGGCAGTGGCTGGATAAACAGGAAGTGTTGCTAATGGAAACTTTATTTCCATCGCTTTGCATCCCCTTACAGGAACTCAGTTCCTGTCTAGTAGCAGGATTTTCAGTCTGCTTTCTGACCCTCTGACCCGGTGGGTGATTGATTGCCCCTCTGTCTGGACCAAGCCACTTTTGGAGCTTTGTGACTTGTAGACTGATGTCCCCCTCTCCTACCCTGTCCTCTCCCACCCTGTCCTCTTTCATCTCTTGTCTCTGTTCCTCTGAGACTTCAGTGAAATGCAAACTCAGGATCTTTTGCCCTTCCTGTCTTCTCATTTCTGTACTTTCTGTCATATCATTGACAACACTCTGAGCGGTTTCCTCCAACCTACATTCCAGTTCAGCAATTTCCTCTGTGACTGTGTCTCATCTGTAATTAAACCAGTTCAATCAAGGTCTTAATTTCAGCAAACATATTTTAGTTCTGGAATCCCGCCCCCCCGCACCCCACCTAGATTTGTTTGTTTTATTTTGCGTGTGTAAGTGTTTTGCTTGCATGAGTATGCCATGTGTGTGACCAGTACTCAAGGAGGTCAGAAGAGGTTATCAGATCCCCTTAACTGGAGTTAAGGATGGTTGTGAGCTCCCAAGTGCGAGCTGGGAACTAAACCCAGGAGCAAGAGCAGCCAGCGTTCTACTGAGTCATCTCTCCAGTCCCTTTTTAAAGATTTACTTTTATTTATGTGTGTATGTATTCACGCACGCGCACACATGTGCGTGCGTGTGTGTGTGTGTGTGTGTTTGCGTGTGACTAAATTTTCATTTAGGAGTCTGCGCACATGTGTGTTAGAACACGTGTGTGTGAACACGTGTGTGTGTGTGCGTGCGTGTGTGTGCAGGTGCCCATGCAGGTCAGAAGAGAAACATCACATCCCTTACAGGTGGAGTTATGGGCATTTATGAGCTGCCTGATGTGGGGTGCTGGGATCCCAAGTCTGGTCCCCTGGGGCCGTAAGGACTCTTAACTGCTGATCCATCCCTCCGGGCCCCTCTAACCCACCTCCTCTTTTAAAAACTATTATGTATTTTCAGTTTTCATTTCCATGATGAAATTTTCAAGCTGGCATTTTTTTGTTTGTTTACTTGTTTCTTTGAGCATGGGAAACAGCTTGTTTTGTAGTCAGTGTCTGATTACGCAGCACCGGAAGTCACATGATTCTTTCTCTTGTCTATAGGTTCTACTGTTTCTATCTAGCTAGTGACGATTGGTTTCTGCTTATTGCTCATATTTAAACATGGTGGACATACACCTCACCCAGCTATGAACTCTCCAATTTTCTTGGAAAAATCTGGGGACAAAGGATATTCATGGGGGGCCTGCTGTTCCTAACAGGATGCCATTTTACACTGTTGTCCAAAGTTCAGTTAGAAAACAAACCAGAGAGGTCTGAAATCGAGTTCATTCCCACCTACATCCACCCACCCTTGGATATGCTAAAGTGTATTAAGGAGGTGGTGGGGAGGCAGCGGGGAGGAGCTCCCATCCCACTCCAGAAAGCCATGGCTCACTGAGGAACCCGCATCCCACATGCCTTCGGCATGGATGACTTTCAGCCGAGCTTGCCTGGACCTTGACAAAGATGAGGCTTGTCAGAGTTTATTCCATTTATTTACCCACATACTGTTTCAAAGTGCTGCCGAGATCAAATGGGTTTGGACTGATATTTTAGAAATCAAGCTTCTCTTAAAAGATCAGAGCGGCTGACCACACTGAGCCCCAACTCCAGAGGTGCTGACCAGCTGGAGCCAAGAAGCTCCAGCTGTTTCCAGAGTGGTCCGTGCTCTGCAGGAGCAGCAGTTGCTGCCACTCTGGCAACAGATGTGTTTGCACTGGCTTGGCCACTTCCTACTCCACTTAATGACCGCCCAACCCTGTGGGGATTTAATGCTTCGGTCCTTGACCTAGAGAAAACACAGTGTGGAGTTCAGAACCCCGAGATTTCCCAGGGCTGAAAGAGCTAGAGCCGGAGAGAGCTAAGTCAGGGATCAGAGAGGCCAGGGAACCTTCCAGAGGCTCTTGTGAGGATGCGCAACCAGGTCCCCTACTCCCATACCCAAGTAAGGTAGCTGCCAACAAGTCCCAGGTTCCCACAAGACATCCTCAAGTGACTCACTCACTGCCCAGAAGCCTCCATTTCTCCATTTGTCAAGGGGGCCAGGGATAGTCCCTGGAATTGTCGTGGTGTTCATGACGAAAGTGTGGAAAGGGCCCAGCAGAACACCCTGCAGACTTCAGCCTCCTGCCATGCTGCCGGAGCTGACTGCTGCCCTCTCTGGCCCACCGGCTCCCACAAGTTCTTATGCCCTCCAAGGGCCACAGTTATGTCTCTTTGACCTGTAGGTGAAGAAACCAAGTCTCAAAGAGGGCCACCCTAGCCATCTTGGGCTTGAAACAGGGACTGATCACAGCAACACAGGAAGGATGAGAGGGCTTCTGGGGAAACAGCAGACTTCAGGATCTGGTAGAAAAAGTTCCACACACACTGGGACAGAGATTTTTCTTTTGTGCTGTTACCTCATATATAAAAAAATGAAAGCATTCTTTTACTGTCTTTGAACCCCAAATAATAGTCCTAACCTTATCCTTACCGTAATACTTTTCTACATGAACCATCTCAGAAAAAGGCCCTGGGCTCCCTTGTCTGCCCCCCAAAACTGGAACTAGACATAGACACACACACACACACACACACACACACACACACACACACACACGCAAACCCTGTGTGCTTCTGCTTCACCGTCATTGGTTCCCTTCCATGACGGCGAAGACCCACAGACCCACATGATGAATCGAACCCCTTACTCTAAGACCCTAGCTGTTGTCTTTGTGTTTCTCATATGTTGAAACTAGGCTCCACCCCGCTGGGACATTAAGAAGACCCTTCAGCTTCCTAAAGGTACTTTTTACACTTCCTGCCGTCCACTGACTCCCCAAAGGGCCTTCAGGAACTCCCTCTGAATCCAGAAACCACCCCCCGATCTTCCAGACTTCAACTCAGCTTATCTCACGTTGGAGTCTCAACTGTCATTTCTGTTATGCATGCACTCACGCATGCATGTGCGTGAACACACACACACACCTGCATGTACATGCATTCACATTCCTATTCATGGGACTTTCTGGTCTCCTTGGCCAACCTGGCTACTTTCCTATCACCCTCTGGAGCCTGTGGCCAAGTTATGCTCTAATTTCCCAAACATATGATTTTCCCCTCTCCAAGGACCATTTATCAGACTCCTAGTCGTACATCTGTCCTGGACCTTAACATACTGGAGCAATAAGAGGTCCCTACTAACCATCCACGGAAGATTCCCTTAGAGGCCATGGTACAGTATCGCCCCAGGAGTGACATAGTCTAATGCTCTTGTCAACAGGTCCCTATGCCTGGGAGAAGAGGCTATGCTGAAGGGAGATGAAAAGTTGAGACACTGTAGCCACACCAACCAAACATGGCTGGCACTCTATAGTTTCCCCAAGTACAGGCAGGTACTGATAAGGGTCCATTCCACTGAGACCACTGAATCAAGGAGAGACATGCCAGAGACGAGAGTCCAACCCACACGGTTTAGCCAGAGCCCCTGCTTCTAGGAACCACACTCATGCCCTCCTCTGAGGAAGACTGAGCATTTCAAGATGGGGGAGGGGGCAGGGAGAACCCTGGGGAGGGAAGGAATGCAACAGAGCCTGGGGGTCCACACACTTCAGTCCCCAGGAGGTTCCCACAGGCCTGGGCCTAACCAAGAGGCCAGGGTTCCCCAAACTCATGTGCTAGGAATGTAATCCTTACTGCAACAGCATTAAGATCTTTAAGAATTGAGCATACTGCGAAGGCTCTGCCCTCATAAACAGATTAACACTGCTTCTTCTCTCACACCATGCCCCTTAGCACTTCTGCCTTCTCTTATGGGATGGAGCTGCACAGAGGCTCTTGCCAGAGGCAGGATCCTCAACCTTGAACCTCTCAACTTCCAGTGTGGTTTTTAAACATGATATTTTTCTTTAAAAGCTGTTCAGTCTGTAGCATTCTGTGTGGCAGCATAAAATAGGCTACGACACCTTGTTTTCGTTGATGTCTGTCACCGCAACAAGCCTGAAGAAAGTGACTTAGAGAAGGCTGACTTTGGCTCTCAGTCTCTGAGGGTTTGCCACAGCCAACTGGCACTATTGTTTGTAGGCTACGGGGGGGAAGCAGAATGGTGGAGTTCTGTGGGACAATGGTCTTCTGTCCTGTAAAGATTTGTCACTTGCATTGATTTAATAAAATGCTGATTGGTCAGTAGCCAGGCAGGAAGTATAGGCGGAGCAGTCAAAATAGGAGATTCTGGGAAGAGGAAAGACTCAGTCTGTAGTCATCACCCAGACAGAAGAAGCAAAA
The DNA here is from genome assembly GCF_000317375.1 of Microtus ochrogaster. Lineage (NCBI taxonomy): Eukaryota > Metazoa > Chordata > Mammalia > Rodentia > Cricetidae > Microtus > Microtus ochrogaster. The sequence goes on from NC_022012.1 coordinate 37,506,094, forward strand.
TGATAATGCCTCACTGATAAAAGGTACCAAGCAACATGGCTAACACAGAGAAGAATTATGGGTTAAGATGTAAGAGTTAGTTAATAAGAAGCCTGAGCTAATAGACCAATCAGTTTATAATTAATGTAAGTCTCTGTGTGTTTCTTTGGGACTGAACAGCTGCAGGACCAGGAGGGACAGAAACCTCCATCAACAGTGGAGGAAAGCTGCTCCCTTTGCAGGAGTAATGAAATAGAAGGTGACACCAGAAGCACCCAGTGATAAGATACCCTCTTCAAAGACATGATTTTAGTTACCTACTTCCTCCAGCTGGGTCCCACCTCTTATCACCCACTTTAGCTCTGAAGTCAGCAGTGGATGAACTCATGGTGGCACACATGATCTAGTCACCTCTCAAAAATGCCACCCTGGTGGCTATGTCTCCACACATGAGTCTTTTGGAAGGAGTCTACACTTTCAAACTCTAACACACAAGTTTGGGGCTTTGCTCATTGCGGTAGCTCCCTGATCAAAGCAAATAAAACGAAAGTAAAGTTTATTTTGGCTTGAGGTTCAAGAAGATATTGTGCACTGTGATAGGAAGGTGTGGTGATGGGCGGGGCTTGGCAGCTGTGGCTGTGGGAGCTTCTCTTCATCTGGGCAGATCACGAAGCAGGGTGGGTAGGAAACGCATTCAGGACCAGAATGTAAACCTTAGGGCCCACTCGCAGCAACCACTTCCTCAGTGAGGCTCAGCCTCCGATGGCTCCACACCTTCCCACAGCAGCAGCACCAGCAAAAGAAACACTTCGGCCGGCGAGGGACATCTCACATTCAAACCCTAATGCACAGCTTATTATTGAGGCCCAGGGAAAACATGCAAAGAGGAGATTGGCAGCAATGAAAGAACCGGGCAAGCCTTATGACGCACCTTGCAGGGCAGAAGGGCCTCAGCTAAGAGGGGTCACGGCTCAGGTCCTTTGGCTAGAGAAGCTCACGTGGTGAAGCTTGCCTCACCCCACTCTTCCCTTTCCTTCACCTGTGTCTCTCTTTCCCACTTGCACTCCTGCCTCTCACCTCTTAAGGAAGATTTACTTACTGTTCTTAAATGTGTTTTTTTTTGTTTCCTCCATTGTAAAATGGTGCCTATTATAAGACATTTGGGAAATGCTGAAACGCAGAGAAAAAAATTAAATGGCACATAGGTCACCCCAAGAGTTACCAGTGACATTTTGATGTTTATTTTAGATAGAAAGAAAAACATTAGCTTTTCCTTCAAATAGCATGGTGAGGCTAAGAAGTTCGCTCTGTCAGTAAAGTGCTCGCCACGTAAGCATGAAGGCCTGACAACCCTAGCGCAAACCCTAGTGCATGAACACATATACACACGCCTGCAGACACGCTCCACACATACACAAATGCATGGCAACCTATGGTTGTAATCTCAGCAACTGGAGAAGCAGAACAGGCAGATCCCTGGAGCTGGCTGGCATGCCACTAGCCTAATGGGTGAGCCTCGGGTCCCAGTTAGAGACTCTATCTCTAAATAATAGGCAGGGCTAGGGATGCAACTCATCAGAGTGCTTGCTTAGGCCTGGCATTGATTCCCAGTAACAATAAGGGAGATGTGGTGGTGTACACCTGTAAGCCCAGCACCAGTGGGGGCAAGAGTAGGAGGGTCACAAGTTTGAAGTCATCCTTAGCTAGGCACTGGGTTCGAGGTCAACCTGAGTTACATGAGACCCTGTCTCAAAAAAAAAATCCAGAGAAGACAGTTCCTGAGGAGCTAGACCGGAGGTTGACCCCTGGCTTCCACAGCCATGCACATGAACACACATACATGCACACACACACACCAACACTGCTTCAGTTTCCTATTCTGATTTTATCACTCCAGAGACAGTGTGAACTTTCGCACACATTCTTAAATCCTCTTCTAAAGCGGTACTTTCCTGCGCTGTGTGGCCATGCGCCGTGACTCGTCCTGAGCTATGTGGCCACGTGCCGTGGCTCGTCTTGCTTTCTTATTGTCAACATCTCTGTTGTTTGGGGCCTTTTGTCTCTGTGACAAAGCCCTACAGAACATACACGAACACAAGCTTCTCTGTTTGTGCCCCGTCACCTCCCAGAGCAGTGTTGCTGGTCCAAGTGGTTTACAGCTGTGTAAGGTTTGTGTACGTAGCCCCTTGCTAAAGCCCTAGTCTGTGCCACTGTCACTTCCCATATGCATGGCTTCTCTGAGCTCCTCATTGTCCTTCCTGATTCCTCTGCTATTGCCCCTGAACCATTATCATAGCAGCCTCGGTGACCTCTGAAACGGTAGTGGCCAAGGGTGTATATAAAATTCTTGCCACGAACTCATGACGTCTGCAGAGGACAGTAGTGACCCTGCAGTGCTCCCCGGCCCATGACTAACCAGCACCCATGGAACACCCTCCCCCGACAGCCCGCCCATCCTCTCAGTCCTGCAGCTGCTGCCCATCATCTTCTGGTCCTCCCTGGCCTCAGCTCGGTTCATTACAGATCTCTTGCCACAAGGCCTTTGCACATGCCGTTCTGTATTCCAGAACCACATCCCCGCTCTTCCCGTGACCGGCCCCTTTGTACTTCCTCATGACTCTGCTCAGTGCCACCGCCCAGGAAAAGCCTTCTCTAACCACTGTTTCCCACCTAGCTCCCACTTTCTCTGTTTTCAAACTCTTCACATTTCTAGCTCTTCACAATGCTAGCTGCATTTTCTTTGCTTCATTTTCAAGTGGTGTATTATGCAAGAGCCAGGACTGACTCTTGCTCTATAGTCTCCATCCAGGTCACAGTCCAGGGCATGGCAGGAAGTAGTGCCTCACTTGGCAGAAAGTAACATCATCTTGTCTTCTGAAAAAAAAAGTAAATTTAGAAGCACCCTGTCTTCTGTCATTCCCTCATACAACTCTGTTCCAATTTTTAACACACACAGAGAGAGATTATAGCAGTTCAACAGGGAGGCGGGGTTATTACACACAGCAGAAGGAGGAGGCGGGGTTATTACACACAGCAGGAGGGGGAGGCGGGGTTATTACATACAGCTAAAGGAGGAAGTGAGGTTATTACAGACAGCTGAAGAAGGAGGCGGGGTTTTCGGTTTAGAGCTGAATCAAGGAGACAGGTTGAGCCAGTAGATGTTCGGGTGCAAGTCAGAAGCAGGCTGTAAACATTCAGGGGGGGAGAAAGCTATGCTGGACATAATCTCACATACTGGCGGCACTGGCAGTCAGTCCCCCGAGGAAGGTTTTATCATGCCTCTGAACCTCACCCCAGGGGCATCCTCTGTGAGCCTGAGGCTCTGGGGTTCTTGACATGGCCATGCCCATGTCAACTGCACACACACACACAGGACTTTACTTATTCAGGGGTTTGGGCTACTCCTGACCATCCTCACTTCCATCCCAGCAGGAACACAAGACAGCAGGAGCTATTGTGTTATCATGCCACCACTGGCTGTTGTCACTGTTTCAGAAGATGGTTTGCCAGTCTGATAGCAATCTTTTTTATTGTGTAAACTTAGATTTGCACTATTTTGATTACTGGCAATATTTATTTATTTGTTTGTTTGTTTGTTTATTTGTTTGTTTGCAATTGCTATGCCAAAGAACAAAAACCAGGATCTTTTGCATGCTAGTCACCTACCTCAGCCCAAGGGCAAACTTTTCTTTTTTGTGTGTTCTGTTGTTTTGTATTTTGAGACAGGATGTCATGGTGTAGCCCTTGCTGGACTGGAACTCAAACTTACAGAGATCCACCCATCTCTGTCTCTCCGGTGCTGAGATTGAAGGCATGCACCACCACATGCCAAGGACAAATACGTTTCATGTTTGCTGTTTTCTCTGAGTATCAGTAGTGACAGGCCTGTTTATGACCTTTGGTTCTGCCCTGCTCTTTATCTGTCCCACCAAAAAAGGTGCTAAGGCTTCGGCTTCTGAACTCCTTCCTACAGCCAAGCCTTATTCCCACAGCCTAACCTCCATCCTTTCTGCTGCTGTCGCCTCTTCGGATGCTCCCCTCTCTGAGCCCTGTGTGCAGCTGCAGAGAAAGAAAGCTAAGTGCCTCTTAGCCCTGCTCAGCTGGCACCCCTCTGCTGCCCACTGGCCAGTGTGCAGGCCCAAAGCCCGCCTGTGCCTCCCCTCAACACACGCTGGTGCTGAGCACAGATTAAACGATTCGACTCAGGAAGAAAGGCTGCTGTGGTGAGATGCAATCATCTCTGACTAAAATCTCTTTTCCAGATATATAATGGTCTAATCAATATTAATAGAGAGGCTTATCTGTTTTCCTCATCTCCCATGTCCTTAAGAGTAGATAAAATGCTTGTAAAATGGGATCCTATTCAGCATATCCTGATTGCTTCCAAAACGCATTTGCTCGAGATCTGTCATCAAGAGCGAGTCATTACTGGGCAGCCCGGCCCAGTACCACCATTGACAAATTTGGGGAAGATTCTATGATTATTTGGCCCAACATGTGATTTAAGGACTGCAGCTTCTCTTGCTTCTAATCTGTTCTTTCCTGTCCTGCAGGGGCATCTGGGAAAACTGGGAGTGTTTTTAACAAATGAATGCTTCAGGCAGGCTGGGGAAGTGACTCCTCCAAGGAAGAGTGAGGGATTTCCAGCAGGTATCTTTGCCTTGGCGGTGAGGAGGAAGACATCGAGTAAGACACTGGCTAGCTGAGGGAGAGGTGGGGCAGAAGGACCGGGCAATATGAGGAGTTTGATGGCCTGGGTGGTCAACTGTGACCTGGGCAGGACAGAGGCCTGGGTTTGGCAACCTGGCTTCACCCTCCTCCTCTTGGTCACTCACTAGCTATGTGAGTCTTTAGGGGAGCAGCCTCTTAGAGCCTTTGCTTGACCTCGGGCCAAGAAGAGTCTGAGCCTTCTAGATTCTCAATGGTCTCCCATTCCTGTGTCTAAGGTGTTCCTCACAGAGTCTCTGTGTTGGAATGCCTCTATCTGCACGATGGCATGGCCCAGCTAGTAGGGAGCCCTGAAACCATCCTGGAGCAAAGTAACAATTAGAACCACGTGAAAACTAAACAAGCTGTCGTAAGCCTGTGTCCCAACTGTTTACCACATGTGACGTAGGTGACGGTAATCCTTTAGTTATTTAATGATGGGGAGCTGTGCACCAGCCCAGGGAGGGATCTGGGATATACTGTAGAGTGGTAGGAGCAAAGAGTGAGTCACACCGTGTGGACGGAGGAGACAGCAGGTCAGAGTTCCAGACATGCATGACCGTTTAGGAAAGTGAAAGGACACATGATTGACTGGTGACATGCTATTTGTGGGCAGAACCCTTCAAGAGCATACATACATAAGGACCCAGGGAAGATTTCAGTGTTGGCTAGAGCACCTGTGAATCTTTCCTGGGGTTGGTTTGTTTGTTTGTTTGTTTTTGTGCCTACATGGTTATTTGTACACAAGCAAGTAGAGTCCAAAGATCAATACCTCAATTGCTTTTTCCCTTCTTTGAAAACCGATTTACATTTATTTATTTATTTATTTATTTATTTATTTATTTATTTATTATGTGTGTGTGCCTGTGTGTATACACATGTACCACAGTGTATACAGACAGCCTATGAGAACCAGTTCTTTCCCATTCTCTCCTTCTAGCATGTCTATCCCGGAGATCAAGCTTAGACCACAACACTTGGAAGGCAGCAGCTGAGACGTCTCAATGGCCCAACCACATTACTTTTGGAGACAGTCTTTCACTGAACCTTGAGCTCTCAAATTAGACTGGAGTGATTGTCCAGCAAACCCCAAGGATGCTCCTGTGTGTGCCTCCCCAGCTATGGGACTATAGACACATGTCCTGTGTGCATATTTTTATGTGGAATCTAGGATATCAAATTCGGGCCCTCATAAAGCACTTTACCAGCTGAGCCATCTTCTAAGCCTCCTTTTTGTTTGTTTGCTTTAAGTTCAGCGTGTGTGTGTGTGTGTGTGTGTGTGTGTGTGTGTGTGTGTGTGTGACGTGCACAGAATCTGAGGAGGACACGGTTGTTCTCTTCTATTGCTCGCCACCTTATTCTCTTGTGACAAAGTCTCTTGTTGAGCCTGGAGCTAGGCTGGTAACCAGCAAGCCCCATTAGTCCTTCTATCTCTGCCCTGTATAATACTGGAGTTACAGAAGCACAAAGCCATGCAGTTTTTTACTTGGACTCTAGGATTTTAACCTAGGTTCACCTCCTAAAACAGCCTGCCGGGACAGCTCCCTGTTTTTGCACCCTCCTGCCAAAGATCTAATTCTAAAGCTTTTAGACAAAAACATTGCGGGGGAGGGGGATGATATTCAAGAGCATAAGGAAGGCAAAACGTCTTAGAACTGAACACAAAAAGCATCATAAAGGAAAATATATCAAAAAGGGCAAAATATAAAGGAAAATTCTTCCAAGTTAAATTCACTAAAAGTCAGATGCTTTTAAAGCTAAGTATGATGGCTCACACTTGGAATTCCGGCCCTCGGGAAGCAGAGGCAAGAGAATTATGAGTTCTTTGCCAGTCAAGGATACAATAGAGAGACCCTTTCCCAAAAATCCATAGACAGATAGGGGATGGGTGGATGGATGGATGGATGGATGGATGGATGGATGGATGGATGGATGGAGATAGATGATAGATAGATAGATAGATAGATCGATAGATGATAGATAGATAGATAGATAGATAGATAGATAGATAGATGATAGATAGATAGATGATAGAGAGATGATAGATAGATGATAGATAGATAGATGATAGATAGATGATAGATAGATAGATGAAAGATAGATAGATGATAGATAGATAGATGATAGATAGATAGATGATAGATAGATGATAGATAGATAGATAGATAGATAGATAGATAGATAGATAGATAGATAGATAGATAGATAGGAGAGAGATGATAGAATCAATTAAACTACTTCAAAGGGACTATTTCTGCTTGTGCGTGTAGCTGACAGGCTGCAGGAGGCAGTGGAGAGAGCACTGGGTTAGAGAACATCAGCCTCCGGCAAGCATCACAGTGAAGCCTGAGTCAAACCTTAAAGAGCAACAGATACTAAGCTAGTAGACACTTCAATGAGAAGCAAAATATTTGCATGGTCTCAGCCTGCAAAACCTTGGAATTTGCTTATTCATTTCAAGAAGAGAAAAATGTCTCTATTCAAAGCACTGGACATCACTTTAGCCAGGTGACCAAACTCGGCATCACTTGCAAGAGGCATTGAATAGTTCCAGCTGTGTGACCCCAAGGAGGACACAAGCCTGTTTACATGCAATTCCAGACAACAGTGCAAGATTTCCTCTAGTCATAATAAAATATCAGAAGAATAATAAGGAATGTTCTATTTAAGTGGGAAGAGGGGAAGAACTGTATGCTTCAAAATGTCAGTGTCATAAATGACAAAGAAAGGCTACGGGAATGTTCTCAATTATAAGATACTAAAGAGGCATGTCAACTGAATACAATGCCTGATTCTAGACTCTGGAGGGGAAAATGTCATAGGCACGTTATAAAATCAACTGAGAAAATCAGTACATAGATAGTAGATTAGATTGGGGTAAACTGACTGATGTCGGTAACTCTAGTGTTTCGTGTAGACCAGTTCTTAAGATAGACACTTTGACACTCACCTGCTTGGGAAGAAGGAGCATCGTGCATGTGACGTGCTCTGTAATGTTTCAGAAAAGCTTTGTCTGTCTCTCTCTGTCTCTCTGTCTCTGTGTGTGTTTGGAGGGCACAAATAATAAATGAAGCTGAATGTAAACAGAAGGGGTATATATGAGAAGGGTTATAGTAAAAAAATTCTTGTATTAACTATTCTCTTATCTTTTCTAAAAATTTAAAAATATTTTCATATACTGATAAGACAAAGAAAATATGATAAAACAATAAGCCATAAATAGAAGAGGATACTTGAAAAACAGACATCCAACACAGAATTCATAACCAGACTATAAAAAGAATCTCTACAAACAAGCAGGGAAAAGATAAATTGTATGTTAGAAAGAACAGGCAAAGGGTGTGAAGGAATACTTCATAAACGGGGATGTTTACATGACTGATTAACACACAGTGCCTGACTGACCATTCATCAGAGAAACAAAAGCTAAATCCATAATGTAATATTGCCACGCACCTATCACCACAGCTAAAATTACAAAGACAGGCAATACCATGTGTTGGCAGGTACGTAGAGCAACTGAGACTTTTGACATTTTTGGCAGGAATACAAATGAGCACAATCCTCCTAGACATGAGCTTGGCAGTGTATTAGCTATCTATTACCATGTAACAAATTACCCCAAATGCAGTGACTTCAAACAACACTTGCTTATTACCAAACAGTCTCTGCAGGTCAGAAACCCAGCCTCCAGCTCCAGGCTGTCCGAGGCAATGTTGGCAAGGCTTTAGGTGGGGCTGTGGCCTTATCTGAGCTTTGATGAAGAACGTGTGAGTTTGCACATTCACTCACCTAGCTGTTGAAAGGATTCCATTCTTCACGAGATCTGTTAGGTGTTTACTATGGGGGTCCTTCTACAGGACAGTTCCTAGCATCCCACAGGGCTTTCTTCAGAGTAGGTCAGCCAGAGACAGTGTACAAGGCTGAAGTCACTGTTTTTCCACAGCCATCCCAGAAGCAATGCTCTGTACTTCTTTTCTCTTTTTGCTAAAGGTGAGCAGGTAAGCCTAGCAAAGGCTCATGGGAAAGGTAACCAAGAGGCAGATCACCAGAAACTGCCACAGAAGCCTCTCCTCAGGCAGTATTCCTAGATCTGACATGGGCAGACCCTCTGGCCCAGCATCCTATTCTACAGCACGTACATCCGTACACTGTATAATATAGGAAGCTTCACAGGCACTATTCCTAATGGCCCAACTGGAAGCAATCCAAATACCCATCAGCAGAAGAATGGAAAAATAAGTTGTGTATAATCATACAAAGAAATACTACATATCAGCGAGAAAAGGGAGCTGCAAACATGCAATACAGATAAAGCTCAGAAAGACCATGGAGGAAAATTTTGTCAAACACAAATGAGTACATACTGTGCAACTTCATTATATAAGGTTCAACAAAAGGGGGAAAGTGATTTATGGAGTTTGCATTCATAAAGGTAGCTACCCTCAGTGCAGGGAGGCAATAGGCTGAATGAAAACAAGAACACTGCTGGGGACAGGGATGCTGTGTCCAGATGAGATGCTGGTCCTGAGGCAGACTAACCTTGCAAGTATTTAGGTTGCAGGTCTATGCGTTCGTGTTTTAGGGGAGTATCTCGCAATGAAAAACTTTTGTAGACCTGTTAAGTTAGCGTGTGACCTCTCTCAAAACCCATGGTCAATGGGCCAGTGAGATGGCTCAGTGGGTAAAGATACCCGCCACCAAGCCTGCGTTCTAAGCTCCGTCGTCAGGATCCACATGGTGGAAGGAAAGGACCAATTCCAGCAACTTACTCTATCTGTTTCTCTGCCTCTGTCTCTGTCTACACACACACACATACACACGAAACAAAAATATAATCAAATGCTTTTTTTTTAATTCCTAATCACTGAATCACAGCAAGATGGTCAGAACCCAGAGACTGCCTCTAGAATAAGCTCCTGGGTATGTGTCCTGGGTTTTGGGTCACACTGGAGCAATACTGATCACTTATTCCACTTAATGGCAACTCAGTGCTTGCTTGTACTCCAGGGCAGCCATCTATCCAGGGTGTCTCCCATCACACAGGAGACCCAAAGGCTCCTTTTCCAGGCCTTTATAGAAAACCTTCAGGAGTCTAATTCCTACCAACATACAAACCCACGGGAAGGACCCTGTTTGCCTAGCTCACTCCTAACATGTCCAAGAGGGTGCCTAGTTCACGACAGGGAATCAGCTGACACACTGACTGAGCAAGCAGATAGTGAACGGTAGAGCAACACACACACACACACACATACACACGTACGCACATACACACGTACACACATACACACACAGCAGGTGGTCTGATGCACACAGAAAGGACACGGAAGGAGGCTGGAGTCTCCTTTCCTTTGGGGATTTTTTGGCACTCCTTCCCAGAGGTCCTCCCGGGCCTGGTTTCATCCTGCTGCCTGTCCCAAGCACTGTGCTAAGCACTGGTTCTCTGAGGTGCCATAGTTTTGGTAACCCTCCAGAGCCCTCGTCTCCTCCTTATCTCCATCAGCTCCTCAGGCGATGGTGACTTCCTTGAGGAGGTACTTCCCAGCCAGCCCAGTTCTGACCCCACCCCCAGCCTGGGCTCCACTCACAAGGAGGTCCTGGCAGAAGCCCTAGCTGTGGGTGCACAGCACTGGCTGTACCCCAGCTAGACTGTGACAATTTCCACCACAGTGTGGAACGGCTGTCTGTGACTGTTTTATGTTCCACTTGAGACCCATTCCCTGGGGTTTGGCACGGTGCCTGGCATTTCTTGGGTGCTCTGTTAAACCAACACAAGAGAAGGAACAGAGACAACAGCCCAGGCTGTGCCAGGGAAACCCTGCTTTCTAATCTGCCCAGGGTGGTCTTTGCCTCAGTTAACAAGGCCTCCTCCTTTCCTCATAGGGACTCCTCATTGCTGAGTCCTCTGAAACTTAGCTCTTTCTCTCCTTTTTCTTCCCTGACATTTCTGTGTGTGCAGCAGGTCGTTTTCTTATATAATCTTAGAGTTTATTGGCACTCATAACGTCAACTGCTGCCCACAGGCTCGGCTTTGCCAACTAAGAACTTCTCTAGTCCCTTCTCCAAGCTCATACCTGCTTTCTCCTGCTCTGTCCATGGGAAATGATACTTGCTGTGTGCACCTCCTCTGTCAGGGCCTGGAAGACCTCATCTCCCCATCTAGTCACCAGATGTCAAAACCTCTGTAGAGGGAAGGAGCGGGTAGAGGAATGACCGAGAGAGTAGGGTAACTTAGAAGAGGAATGGCTGTATTCAGTGGTTTAATTACATGCTTCACAATTGTATACCTGCCAACCTTATCTCTGTGTGGTGCCACACACTCATAATACTGGCACCTGGGAAGCTGAGACAGGAGGATGACTACAAGTTCAAGCCCAGTCTGAACTACACAGCAAGTACCAGGCCAGCCAGGGGCTTATCCACAATGAGATCCTGCCTCAAACAACAAAGCAAAACAAACAAAAGAATTCCCTTGCCAAAAACATATCAAATGGAACACATTAAATATGCATTATTCACTCCACAGAATTGTTTTTTAAACCTGAAGAATGTTGGAGACTATGCAACTTGGGATTCCCAGACATGACTATACATCAGATTCACTAAGAAGCCTAAGATGACGTGGATTTATCCCACGAATGGAATCCAAGTCGGGTGGGGGGAAAGGAGTCCCAGATTCTGCCTCCTTAACAAATTCTCCCAGGGTCATGATCAAACGGATCAGCATTTGGGAAGCAGCCGTTCTCAAAGCCATATCTGGACCACCAGCAGCAGATCATCTGGGACTCTTCTGGAACTGAATGATGAGCTCTGGATGGGACCCAGTCATCTCACAAGTGCCCTGATGGCTCTGTCAGTGGCTGAAACCTGAGGCCTGTGATCAAAGCATCACTCAGCAGGTGATGCTGACACAGTGCAGAAAGCAGTTCTGATTGGCCCAAGATCTTCAGGGAATTCTAACAGGACAAAGTCTTGTCCTCAAGCTTCCTGTCTCCCTAGCCAGTATCCAAGGCATGCGTTTGAGGGACCAAAATGAAATTTTCCAAGAAATTTTACTTTTAGCACCTACTCAGCCTGAGGATTCCTGGATCCTGGCAATGGTCTTGACTTGGCTCCACCACCATGACAAACCTACCAGTGGTCACTCTGGCATAACAACTAACCAAAGAGTTACTCCCACTCCCAGCAAGGAACTCAGCACCTTATATTCCAAGTGGGCACATGAGTGGCTGGCGTCTACCACACCAGGGAGTTGGAAATCACCTTCTGAACTGAGGGCAGAGAGCAGTAGGAGATGAAGACACAGATGCTGGCCCCCGTGGTACATCAAACACAGGTTTGACATGTCCCTCTCTCCTGTAGGAGGAATAAGAGGGAGACGGTGTCCAGGAGAGTCTGGTGGAATAGCCAGCCACCAATGTGCAAGATGTCATGGATAAGGGGTAGCAGTGGCTTGAGCCAGGGACGTGTGTCCAGACAATGCAAGGTGAGAGAGAAATTCAAATTGCCCTGGGATGCTCAGGTCTCAATACATTTAAGTCACAGAAAGTGAACCACTGGGCTGGAACCTCACTCCAGTACTAGAAGAAGTTGCTTCCATTAAGAATTGGTGGCATCAGCATCTCTGGCTGTAACCTTATGTCTCTCCCTCCCTCCCTCCCTCTCTCCCTCCCTGTTGCTTTCTATCCTCAAGACCAGAGAGTAGTGCCCAGACATTTCTCGGATTTCCTGAGGAAACTGGATGTTAATGGTGTTCTTGGTTCTGCTTTTCCCGCTCATTGTTCTCTTCGAGTCCTTTGGAGCCCATCCCTGAAGCTATTAATATCCAACGTCAACTAAACACCAACTGTAGTTCAACTTTCCCATTGTATTTGCCACAGACCAGTTGCTTATCCACAGGCCGTGATACGCAGGCTCTTATTCGCTCCAGCCCATGATATGGAACCATGCAGTCATTACTGGGTCAAAGAGAAAGCTGATTGCTTCATGTTCCTCCATGTTTTATAGGATGGCAGTTCCTGCTACCATCAGGAACCTGCACGCACATTTTACCAGGCCATCCTAATGGAGCGTTGGGCCACTAGACCAATGGAGTGCTGAGATTCAGTCCATTAGCCACATGCCACAGGCTGGTGAGTAGCTCCCAGACCCTTGCCAGGGTAAGACAAGGAAGGGAGAGCAAACAGGCATCAGGAGCAAGGCGGGTCTCTTGGTAATGGGCTGGAGTCCTGCAGGAGATAATGGAGGTCACACTTGCCATTTAGAGATGAGCTGTTATCTCTAACTATCCATACACCAGGCAGTCTAGACCATTAGGGGAATGTTGAGGCTCACCGCAGTTCACAAGTGAAGCAGCCAATGGCCGTATGCCCTTGTCCTCACATGTGATCTCTTAACCTAGTGGATGAGTGACCCATGGGTCCCTCCCTACCCCAGGCTCCATTCCCAGATTCAAGATAAAAGAAAGCCTTGGCTTTCCAAGGCCAAATTCGGCTTTCCTGGGTATCTCTTCCCTCCCAGACAGTGCCACCTCCCCGAGGCTCCTGCTTCTCTCTAAGCTGCTTAGTCCAGGACCCAGGGGCTCTGTCTCCACACTAGGTGGCAGGTGGGGAGACTTTAGAGCCCCAGATCCAAAGGTTACACAACACCCTTCCTAGTTCAGGAAAACCAGTCTCCCCGAAACCCCAAACAGTAATTCTGGGGCCCACTGTGTCCCAGAAAAAGGCTGACCTCACTCCCAATAAGAAGTTAATCAGTGGCTGACTTTCTTGAAAGACAAAACACCCCCAGACATCCCTGGGCTAGGCAAGAGAGACAGAGCAATCTGCCAAGGTAAGCACTGGCTGGACCACCCAGATGAGAAGGTCATCGATGTCCTGAAGCCTGCCCACTGTGTGCCACACCCCCTGTCAGGGGCTCTGCATAAGTCAGTTCGTGGACTTGTTCACTGTCTTGTGACAGGAGTAGAGGCCAAACCCTTGCTTTACACATGGAAGCACAGCACCCGTTTGGGAGACCCTTGCTACTTTCACTATCAAGTGTGTCCTCGCAGAGAGACCTTCCTACCTGTCTTACTTAGGGTTTTGCTGCTATGAAACACCATGACCAAAACAACAAGCTGGAGAGGAAAGGGTTTATTTTGCTTACATTTCCATATCTCTGTTCATCATTGAAGGAAGCTGAAGGCGGGAGCTGAGGTAGAGGCCATGGAGGGGGGTGCTGCTTACCGGCTTGTGGCTCCTCGTGGCTTGTTCATTCTGTTTTTCTTGTTGTTGTTGTTGTTACACACACACGCACACGCACACATGCGCACACACATGTGTGCGCATGCACACACACACACACACATATATATGTGTGATACCATCAACCCAAGGATGGTATCACCCACTTTCTCAATTTAGTTTCCCTCCTCTCAGATAGGTTGTGTCAAGTTGACATTAAGCTAGCAAGCGCACCACCTGAAGGTAAGCTTCCTGCTGCTGAAGAGGAAGGTGGGATTTAAAGAGGATAGGCAACTTCCCAAAGTTGGTAAGGATAGGACCAAGCCCCAGGCTTAGTGTGTTCACAGCCTGAGCTGTTTCTGCCATGGCTTCCACAGAGGGTACCGAGGACAGGGAGAGAGAGTGCCTCCAGAATAGTGCCCATACATTGAACATTGGCCGGGGGGCGGGGCTTGAGGTCTCCTCCCTCAACATTACAGGAGGCAGCCTCTGCAGACAGATGGAGGAAGAGAGACATACAGCCTTCTACTCTCCTGAGTCTGCTCTAGAAATGCGTCCACCCCTACAGTGAGCATCGTTGCCTGACAGTCAAGTCACCTGCTGTGCCTCACTGAGATCCCCTAGCTCTGTCTCCGTGCTCAACACTCTTCACACCCCACTGTGTGCCCCCTGATAAACACCCCCTGACATGCACACATGGGCATGTATACACACATGCACCCACGCTCTTACGCAGCTTAGGCAGAAGGGATGGGGCAATCTGCCTCTCCACAAAGTGGGGTCCATCCACCCCCCAGGACGATCATGGTGACTACATGAGACAAATATGGAGGACATTGAGGCTTCGGTGGTATAACTGGCTCAGAGACTGTTGTATTTGCCCACTTCCTACTCCGCAGATCACAGCGACAGGTTGAGTACATGGTGTGTACCCAGCCCTGGCACCATTCTACGCATAGCACATGAGTTACTTTGTTAATTCCACAGTGCTGGGGATCAAGCCTGCACCCTTGCCCATACTAGGCAGGAGTGCAATCACTGAACTACCTACCCAGGCATCTTGTTACTAATCCTCATGGCTACATCAGTGAGATGTGTGTTGTAACTACTTTGCCAAGCAGGGGATGAAGCCACAGAGCTTGGCCAAGGTTAAGTCAGAGCCTGGCTTAGCAGTCAAGCATGGATTCTAGCCTGTGCACAGCACGCAACCACACCCAGCGGCTCCGTCATCTTCTTAGGACTCTGCAGGCAGCTGAGGAGACTTCAGGGCTCACAGTGTAAGGGGGGCGGCCCCAGATGACCTTCTTGTCTAGGGCTGTCTCTCGCTGGCCTGCAGTATCTTGTGGGGTGGCGTCTGTTCAACTACAAAGGGCTGTCTGGAGAGTCTGTCATCTGTGACCTCTCCGAAGAGAGAAGCTGTCAGTGCTGGACAGTTCCAGGGCTGAGTGACTGGAGAGAGGAGTACCAAAGGGTCTAGAGGGATACAGTCTGAAGATCACAGACAACCAGAGGCAGATGGCGATAACATGAACAACCAACAAAAGGGAAGTCTGGTAGACGTGGTCAGGCAAACAGGAGATGACACTCATTGGCAGGCGGCTGGTGTAGGAAAGCACAGGGTGGTGGCTCTAATACCGTTTTTTTTGTCATAGGATTCTGTTGTTTTATTTTATTCACCCAGAAACTCAATTCATATCAAGAAGCAAGGGTGCAATTCTGCCTGAAATGGAGAAGAAGAAAATCCCTGGTCTTTCAAGGCCTCTTTACCTCTCGTTCATGTACACCCTCCAGCATCTAGGCCAGCCTTGGGGTCCCCAGAAACCAAGTTGGTAAATCACCTATCTTACATAAACAATACCAGCCCTGGAACTGAGATCATAGCTCTAATATGAGCTGATCTATGATCTCCTGTGTAATAATGAACTAGTCACCTTCCCTCTCTGGGCTTAGGCAGTCTTGCTTCTTGGTTCTCTAATGCCTCTCCTGGATATGACACTCTAGACAGTTTGGAGTCAGAAATAAGGTAGGTGGGCCAGGTACAGTCTTCACCGCTGAGTGAGGGGCCATGAAGCCAGTGAGAGCCACAGACACACTGATAGGCACAGTCAAGCCAAGCCTGGGGGCCATAGTCCCTGACCCTGCACACCAACACACATCTATGGAACGGTGGGTTTGGTGTGCAAAACCGAAATGAGAAATGACAGAAGGCGAAATGTGGTTTCAGGGACCAGCTCAGAGAGTGATCTCGTTCTGGCAACTTCTGTGGCCTCTCCCCACATCCATCTAGTTCTTCTGTTCCCACCTCCTTGCTTGTTTGTTTGTTTTGTTCTGAGACAGCGTCTTGGGTATCTCCTGCAGTGTAATGATTCTGCTCTCCTTTCCTCACTGAGAGGCTATAGAGCTGGAAGGATTAGCGTCCGAGCTCTGGAGTTGGCAGCTGCTTGCACTCAATCCTGCCAATGCCTGCCTGACCCTTCCCAGGCCACTGGGAGGACTGATGGGGTTTTTTTTTTTGTTGTTTTGTTTTTGCCCCTAGAAGCCCTCTGGGACCAGAAAGGTACAGTGGGCTCTGTTTGTGCAGCTGGGCAAAGAGAGAAAAAAAGAGGGTAAATGACTTATCTACAACCAAATAGCTAAGCCTTAGCAGAGTGTCACTGGGGCCAGCCTTTTGTAGGACTGTTGGACTCAGGGACCTGGCACTGGAGAAAAACTGAGGCCTGGATCTCCTTTCTGGAGTTGGTGATATGTATGCAGGCTCCAGGTTATCAAAAGTAGTTGTCCAAAGAGGCAGCAAGGCAGGACCACCAAGTCCTTCAGATCCTTCCCAGGCACAGCTGGGGTAGCCACCCAGGAAAAAAAAAAAGTATTGGCCCCTAGTAAGCAGTCCAGAAAGAGACAAAAGTCAACATTTCAGGTGGGCAAGCAAGACCCAGACCCACCTGAAATGAAGTCTGGACCCAAACACTCAGCTCCCAGATAGAAGACACAAGGCCCCCCAGAGTAGGGGGATAGAGAATTAGAGCCCCATACAGAAGGGGATAGGGTAAAGACACTAGCATAGCAAAGGGACAGGGTGTGCAGCAGGGTCTCATTTCTGGGCAAATGGATCAGAATGCAAGAGGTGGCAATGTCACCTGGTTCCTTGTCTAACTAGCCATCCTGACTAGCACAGCCCAGGAGGTGATGCTGGAGGCCCCTCTGCATGGAGGCAGAACCCAAGAGGCCAAGAAGCAGGCAGCCAAAGTCTAGCTCTCCCCTGAAAGGATGCTCTTCAGTGTCTCCTACCGTTCCTCCTCCTCCCACCCATTCGCTTATTCATGCAGTGAGACTCTCGCTAGTGGAGTTAATAATCTCTCTCATCTTGGCAACTCCTAACACCCTCCCTCCAATCGCTCCCCCAGTTTGGAGTAGGGACGAAATGCTGGCGATTCATGTGGTGTTGATTAGAGTATTGATCCTGCCTGCAGCTCTCACAGACACCTGCCTGAACATCCATCAGTGACAAATGGGAGACTGGAGACTGCCTCCTGTGAGACCCAAGGGCTGGGCCAGACCAGAGCACAGTTTAGCCATTCTCTAAGGCGGGAGTACCAGTAGATCCCACTCAACTCTAGCTGGCCCTGTGCTGTTTGGCCTTCTAATCTCAAGTGCCCCGCTTCTCTTCATGCCTCCCATCCCTCCATCCTTTCTCTTCTCTACTCTCCAGATGCTGATGAATAGCTGGGCATCCAATCTGGCCCCTCCCCGTTATTACAAATGACACCAATAAGCCAGGACATCCACCGAGGCAATCCACCGAGGCTTACATTAACAGCCCAATTTTCAACACCCAGAAACTGAGGCTCCCCAAGGTCAGGGGAGGCCAGGCTACTGACCAGAACCATGGCTAGATTGAAGTGCTATTGTCCCACCAACCACCCAGCAACCCAGAAGAGCAGTGACATGAATTGAGCCACTTTGTGCCAGGGACGCATTGTCTCCTTGACAATGTGTATTTGTCTTGTGATGTAGAGGTTTGTTATTCTCGTCTCGCAGATGACAACACTTAAGTAATCTGTCTGCAAGTTGCATGCTTAGGTGGCACCATGTGGGGGCTCTAGACCTCCTCTCTGGGATTCCAGCTCTGGATTCTTGTGTTTGCTTGGCAGCTCCCAGTTCATACACATGCTTGTTCTCACCTCCAAACACCCACACCCACAACCCCCCACCCCCGAGGGAACTGGTATTATGACCCCCATTTTACAGATGCGGAAACTAAGGCATGGCTGGATATGTGGCTGAACATGGTAGAACCAACACTCTAGCCATAGCTGATGCTCTTCTGCCTCCCCTCGGGCTGAACCACCACCTGCTCTGCCCGATACCTGCCAATCAATAAGCCCCTGAATCCAACCTTCCTCCCCTTCCAGGAATCCCTCTGGGGAAGGGCACACCAGAGTGACAGCTTCACTGTGCCATTCTGCTTCTCTCTAGTGTTCAAGCCAAGGTTGGAGCTGGGGCATCTTTCCACTGACTCACTTCCTCTCAAAAGAGGAATACAGCGTTCTGTTCTACTTTACAAGCCATTTTCCTGCCTGGGACCCCATTTCCCTCTGCCACATCTCCTTCCCTGCCTGCAAGACCTATTCCAGTACACTCCCACCAGGAAGCCCCAAATCCACCTATAATGTCACTCGTGGAACTGCCCACCACTCGACTCAGGATCTTAGACTTGTTGTTTCTACTTCAGGAGCCTCAGTTTCTCTACCTGCCCTGTCTGACACTCACCCTCGGGCTCTGATCCTCAGGGTAGCTCTCTGGCACTCCCTCTCCTCACAGCTCCTTCTTCTCCTGTTTTCACCCCAAGAAGGCAGGTAGGAAGACGAGCCCAGACATCCAGACCTCGGCACTAGAGTTGGCACCCAGGATGGTGCTGGGCCCAGGAAGCAGCTTTGATTGCAAATTGATCTGTTGTTCACTGAGCTGGTTACCAAGAAGAGGGGAAGCAAGTTGCCAATACTGCATTACCCTGGGACCTAGTGCTTCTTCTCTGGGAGACAGAGAAGGTGGAGGAGGGGAGAACAAACTGCAGAGTCCCTGGGAGGATGCTAGGAGCACAGGACTCATCCCAGACTCTGCTTCCTTGTTCTGGTCCCCAGAATCCTCCTCCTTTCCTAGAACCAATCTGGAGTTGAGCATGGGACACGGGAACTGAAACATCGAATTTGTTGGAGTATATTTCCATTTGTTTTGGAGTTGCATGATTTGACCAGGATCTGGAGTAAAGGGTAGACTCTTTCCCTCCACCAGGCTGGCTTCAGGACATGTGTGCATGGCTCCAGTGCAACCAGAGTCTGGGCAAGAAAGGTGCTGGGCCCAGAGGGTCGATGAAGGAAACCCTGCTTGACTTGTCTGTTTGGCAGCCCCTTTGTGGCCAGGACACTAAGCCATGGAGTCTTGGCAGGTGTACTGAGTACAATGTTGGAAAGTTCCCTAGGGACCCTTCCCATCCCATCACTGCACCAAGCAGAATAGAGAAAGTTGTAACACTGTTAGCTGTGACCCAAGGCTCTAACCCAAATCTCACCGTCCTATGAGAAATCTCTCGCTGATTGCTTATAGTAAAAGAAAATGCTCCTGCTACCTGTCTTGTGATCAGAGTGTGCCGGGCACAGTGCTAGAAGTTGGGTGAATCACCTGTGTGAGAGGGTCTTGTTGAGAACTCTGGGGGTGTTAATTACTTGCTGTATCACTGTGATGAAGTGCATGGCAGAAAAGAGGCAAGGTTTATTTCAGCTCATGATTCCTGAGGCTTTCATCCTTGCAGCAAGGAAGACATGGCAGATTAGCTCAGATCACAGAAGAAGCATGCTGCAGAGGCTGTTTACATTACAGCAGTGCAGGAAGCCGAGAGCCAGGCAGAAACCCGGGGCCAGGCCGGAACCTCCAGCTAGACCCCACTTCGAAAGGGGTCCACAAACAGCACCACCGGCTAAGGATCAAGCCTTCAAAAGGTGGGCTCATGGGGAACATTTCAAAAACAGAACAGCACCTTGCCACATGGGAGAGAGCCAGGAAGGAGCAGCTGGGAGGCCTTCTGTGACCACCAGTGAGGAGTGACTTTCAGAGGAGGAGACACCCTGCCTTGAGTTGAGCCTTGGAGGACGAGAGGTAGGCTGGCAGAAGGATATCCCCAGCAGCTACAGGAGGAGAGGGGCACTCTGGACCAAGGTCACTACTATAGCAGCCTCATGAGAGATGTATCATAGAGAGTCACTCTAAATTTTGTCACTACTGAATTCAACCAATGGCCGCTAAGCATCTACCATATGCCTATCGGGGCAGAAACCATGGGCAGGGAGAGCCAGATGGACCCATTTGTAGTCCCTCTGCGCCACCCCCCAGAAAGCATCAGGTGGGTGCCAACACCCAACTGATAGCACAGAGGGAAACAGGCAAAGGGAAGGTAGCTTTGATGGGAGAAGGAAAAGGATTGGGAAAGCTTTGGAGATGGAGTATGGCTCACTCAGGGGTCAGAGAAACACGGGACTGAGAGATGTCCCAGGAACATGAGGGAATACCAACAAGTACAAAATCCTGGCACGCGGAGTCCATGCGTGTTGAATGCCATTGGGTAAAGAATAACAGTCAGTCTCTGGGGACGTCAATGCTCACACAAACAGGGTAAAGCAGAGAGGAATTATCTATGCATGTTTAGGCAGAGCATAGATGAACCCAGAGCCACCATGAGCCAGAGGTTCAAAGAAAGGGAGTGGTTATGGGAACCTGAGAAGAGGCCACCATATGAAATGCTAGTCAAGGGACAGAGCCTACCTGAGGCAACCAGAGGGAGGGACACCTGGATTCATACTTTGGTTTTTCTTCTCTTCTTTCCACCCGCTGCTGGACCTTTAGAACAGGATCATAAAGGCGAGGAGTCTGGTAGATTTGTGCCCTGCAGATTAGTGCCCTGTGGGCAGAAAGGAGAAGGGTGGCTGGTGCTGCTTGTCCCCTGTAACCCCTGACTACAAGACACCCCCTCCCGAAAGTGGGCTGTCTAATCAGCCCAGGAGCTTCACACGCTTCTTAAAAGATCAAGCGAGAGAGCAAAGGCAGAAAGCTTTGTACAAAAATAATTGGTGCTCCTGATCTCGAGCCTACCAGGCATCCTTCAGTACCAGTCCTTTTAGAATTCATAACAGATCGTTTTGCACATGAGAAAATTACAGCTCAGATGGGCCAAGTCATCAATATCTGTGCTACTTAACTCCTTGCTTTCCAAGAGACAGAAACCCAAGTCAACACTGGCTTGAGCAAGGAAAGCCTTTGGCTGGCATGAGAGACTACAGCTCCAGGCATGGCTGTATCCAGGCACTTGCTCTCTGTCTTTGCATTGTGTTGGCTTTATTCTCACAATGTCACATCCAAGATGACACAGCAGCTTTAATATGCTTATGCCACCTTAGCTTGACCAAGAAAAATAAAAAGTCTCTTTTCTCAAAATCCTCAATAAATATTCTTAAGCCTGGCTTCCTCATTTCTGGACCAATCCCTATGTCAAGGTCATTGGTCTGGGCACGGTCAAGTGTTCCCTGCCTTGGAGCCAGGAAACAGACAACTATGGATGAAAGTCACCATAGCAGTCACCCCAGTGGGCAGGATTGCTGTGGGACAATGGCCTTTTATCTTGTCACTTGTATTATTTTAATAAAATGCTGATTGGCCAGTAGCCAGGCAGGAAGTATAGTCGGGGCAACCAGGCAGGAAGTAGAGGCAGGGCGACAAGAACAGGAGAATTCTGGGAAGAGGAAGACACAGTCTACAGTTGTCACCCAGAGAGAGAGGAAGCAAGATGAGAATGCCTCACTGATGAAAGGTACCAAGCCATGTGGCTAACATAGAAATAATAGGCTAATTTAAGATGTAAGAATTAGTTAATAAGAAGCCTGAGCTAATAGGCTACCAGTTTATAATTAATGTAAGCCTCTATTTGTTTCTTTGGGATGAAATGGCTGTGGGACCTGGCGGGACAGAAACCTCCATCACGTCAACACAGGGTGACCAAGGG
Source organism: Microtus ochrogaster (assembly GCF_000317375.1). Classification (NCBI taxonomy): domain Eukaryota; kingdom Metazoa; phylum Chordata; class Mammalia; order Rodentia; family Cricetidae; genus Microtus; species Microtus ochrogaster. Next base: position 37,528,054 of record NC_022012.1, read on the forward strand.
ATGGTAGAGATCTGACTTCCCCAAGTGGAGAGGATGGATAGAAGAAATGGGAAGGGAAGGAGCTGTGGGCATGGCACCCACAAGCAGCAACCTGCTTGGTCAGCTTCTGAGCTGGTGTTTGAGGTTTGTTTGTACCTCTCTAAGCCTCCCCCTCCTCTTTTTCTTCCTCTTCCTTCTGCTCCCCTTCTCTGCTCTTCCTCCTCCTCCTCACTTTTCCCCTTCTTTCTGTCCCCCTCCTCCCGCCTCTTTCTTCCTGCTTCATCTCCTCTGTTGGCCTCATGAAGAAGAGCTTGGTGACACCACTAGGGATGGCCTTGTCTCTGAGTCCTGCTGCAGCAAGGGACTGCAGGCCCTACGAGAAGTCAGACTCAAGGCCTCTGAATGGGAAGGTTGAGGACAAACCGAGCCACCACCAGCACAGAAAGCACCGTGACTCCACCTTCTCCCTCGCCTGCCCATTCCCTGATACACATCTAGCATCACAGAGTGCCAGCTTTTTCTTCTTTTCTTGTTTTCTTGCAATGCCTTTCTCCTGTCCTCAGGGACGAGGTGCCACAAAAGAGCACATGTGAAGCACCTGTGTGTATATATGTGTGCATGTGCACAAAGTGATGTATGACTGAGAACCCCAAGTCCCCAAGTTCTGACAGTCCCATCCAGAGACTGCAGGCAGCCCTGAGAGGGACCTCAAAGCTCTCGGCTCCCTGGCTTCCCTCCAGCCTCTGCCTCTTCTTCCTTATTTACTACTCTTCTGAGCGCAGCTATGTTCTAAAGAGAGGATGGGGAACAGGATTTAGTGTGAAGGCACATCAGGCTCCAAGAGGGGAAGATTTAGAAGAGGAGGGAAACAACAGGGTGCGGGAAGAGGAGATGGGATGGATAGAGGAGGGGAGGAGGGGTGCAGGTGGCTGCTACAGTGAGGAGATGGGGAATCCAGGTTCAGAACAGACAGGGGAGAAGCAAACCCCCACCAGTCAGGCCAGTGTGGGGCAGATACTTTCCATGAAGTAAGACATATGATAAGGAAAGAGGCCCCCTCGGTTCTGAGGGCTAAGGAGGAACAGGGCTATGGGGCTGCAGGTGATGGGTATGTCTAGCCCTGTGTTGGGGAGAGGATGCTGGCCAGCCTTTCTGCTACTCCTTCTTTCTTAGAGGACCAAGTTTTAGGCCAGACAAGCACATGGACACAACAGGGACCTGGTCTTTGGGGTTCTTCTCCTACTCCTAGGTGACAAGCTACATGCCTTGCTGGCTACTTCAGGGCCTTCTTCCAAAAGCATTCAGCATGAGAGACTCATCTTGAGATGCTTCCAGCCTCAAGTTGGATGCTGGACCAGAGACTGGGTACCAGTGTTAGAGCCAAAATACTTTATAGCATCCGGGGCACAGAGCCTGAAGTCCTTGCTGTCCGTCTAGGCTCTGGAGCTCCTCACCTTCACACAGAAGTGGCAAATGAAAGGCACACTTGAACCTTTTATAGGCGGTCCCCCACTGCAGCCTGATGACCCTAGAGAGGAGAAGCTTCCCCTACACAGAGGCTTGTCTGGGCTCACTGAGACTGCCAGATTTACAGATGCTATTTGTGAGGTGCCCTATGCCCTCCATACATACACACACACACACACACACACACACACACACACACACACACACACACGGTTACAGACAGACAGACAATGAGATTAGAGTCTGGAATCTCGGCACTGAGGAGGCCGAGGGAGAAGGATCAGGATACATTCCCAACCAGCCTAGACTACATACACACACA
>NC_022012.1:37529921-37550700 GCF_000317375.1 Microtus ochrogaster
ACACACACACACACACACACACACACACACACACACACACACACACGGTTGGGGGGGAGCAATTATTATCCCAAGAGGCACCTTGGCACCTCTTCACCCACCCTCAATCTCCTGGCTCTAGGAGACCCTACAGGACCCCAATCTCCAAGGCCTCTAGGAGACCCTACAGGACCCCACCCCATTGCTTCCTGCCCCTGGTGCCTGCAGTCCTCTACCTCTGAGCCAGATGTCAGTTCTGCAGCCATGAAGGCTAAGAGTGGCTGGTCTTTCACAGTGAGTACATGGGGACTGTGAAAATGAGATGGTCAACATTATCAACATGGGGTCCCCAATCTAGAAGCTGGGAAAACGGAGATGAGCAGAGAGCCTCTGGGGACTCCAGGCTGAAGCCATAGAGAATGGTTTACAGTGCACTCCCCACTGTGGCTCCCCATTGAGGTAGGCTAACAGCTTAGCTCCCCTGCTCTCTGTGCCTCTAGAAGCCAGTGTCCCGTGAATCTTGCAGCAGGCACGCAGATAGAAGATAATCCTGTAGACATGCCGAGCCTGCTTCCCTGTGCTAGGTGTATGTGTCTGCATGTAGGAGCACACTAACTCATGCCCGCCCCGTGGATGCCCCTGCACACGATTCTACACCCTTCAGAATCAAACACGCTCCCACGCATTCCTGCAGCTCTGTCACATTGCCGACTGCCAATTCTAGCACAATACCCTCCCTGACATATCCTCCCTCGACATGACCAGCGTGTGGGCACGCTCAGACACCTACACATATTCCCAGACTCCTGAGGCAGCTACAGCCCCTCTGCTGAGTATCCTTGACTCACTCGGGGCAAACCCATACCTGAACTTCCCCAGCTATACACCCACACCGACTCCCCCTGTAAACCAGACATTCCCAGCTCCCGGCCCCCGACTCACCGCACCAGACACGTCGCACTCACGTGGGAACTCATTGTGTTTTCTTAAGGTTCATTCACCCACCCTTTGGAAAGCTGTGCGTCAGATGTGGCTCAGTTGGCAGAGAGCTTGCCTAGCATTCACAAAGGCCTGGGTTCAATCTCCAGTACCACGTGGACCGGGCATGGTGGTGCACACCTACAATCCCAGCCAGCACTTGGGAGATGGAGACAGGAAAATCAAAGGGCTACGTAACAGGTACCAGGCAGTGTGGCCCTGATTGAGAGCCTGTCTCAAAGAAAAAAGAAACGCATGTATTTCCTTCTCACAACAGTCTGGGGATGAGGCACTGTGGCTGCAAGCGCTTGCTGTGGGCTGGGGACTGTTCCCAGGGACTGGCCCTTGTGTGGGTCATATTGGCTGTATGTAGCCAACCTGTGCTTCTAACCCTGTCTATCTGATTCCAAACATTCTGCCTTTCCCCATGGCTGGGCACCGGTCGGCATAGGACCTTTGTGCCAGCACACATGCTCCTCCAAGCAGCGGGAATCTTCGCTGGACAGATGTCAGTCCTCACTCTGCTGAACACCTGTGTCAGTGGCCCCTGAACCTATCCGGTAAATGCTACCCCGCTCTCCCAAACCTCCCGAGAAGCCCCTGCCTTCCCAGTACCCCACATCTGGACCCAGGATGCTCAGAAACACCCTGCTGGGACCTCAAGGATGACAGAGACCGGGCGAGCCCCCGGAGGAGGTCCCAACCTTCCTTGCCCATCTAGTTCTTTGCTCTTTTCAGTACACCAAGGCTGCCTGACCCTGGCAGAGGCCCCTTGGCTTTGACTCTTCTTCCGCGGAGAGATTTCTGAGGCTCCGTGTGCTGTTTGGTAAATAAATCGAGGGCAGCGGGAATAATATACCTGTCAAACAGCAGCCGGCTTCCAATTTCCGCTGTCAGGCCTGCCTGGCTGTGCCACATCCAGCCTCCTGACACGTTGCCACAAGCAATATGCTCTGAGGGCCCTGCAGATGGGAGGAGTGGGCCACTGCTGGGACATTTCTCCTCTCTCACTCCTGCACCCCACCATCTGGGTGTCACAGCGCAGACGTGAAGATGAGCTTCCCAGTGCACAGCCTAGAAGGCAAAGCCTGAATTAGGCAGCAGAATGGATGCTGGGCTGCCTTGGAGGATGAGAAGGGCAGTGGCAGAGCGCAGGTACAGTGAGGGGCACTCACAGGTAGTTAGAAAAGGAGCCCAGGGCCATTCATCTGAGTCCCTGGATGGCTGGGATGTTCTTTCTTGTACAGGGTTAGCCAAGCCCACTGACCTGGAGGATCCACCACTGGGGCAGCAGGACAGCTCTGCGGGGGTCCTCGCTCTGGCTTAACCCAGAATCCACAACTCAGGCCATCTGTCTGTCCTCATCTGTGGCAAACCGAGCAGGGTTGGGGGTGTCTTCCCTTTCAGGGGCCTCCCTCTCCACCCCCCCCCCCGCCCCCTGCCCCAGCTTCTAGACTTACCACCCCTCAGGCACCCACAGCTGTTCTCTCTTCGTGTTCTTCACAAGTTGAGAGGGTTTCACCTCGGAACCTCCAGAAGCCCTCAGTAAAGACACCCCTTCACCCCTCCCCACACTTGGCGTTCTCACAGCATCTGCTGACTTCTGCACACTCATTCTCTTGGTGACAACTCGGAGCAAAATGTAACCCCCGTTGCCACCTCTGCCCCATACCAGGCAGATTCAGGAAGATTAAGCTAGTGAACTTGGACGTGGGGATAAGAGCCAGGGACTGGAGAAGGGAAGCAGAGGCCACAGGCAGACAACTTTCAGAAGAGGGCCCCTCTTCCTGGGTCTAGGAGCCTAACACATAAGGAAGCCAGGTCCTCAATGCTTTACCATGACAGAGGGCACTATGAGGAGTGAGTCAGGTCAGCCGCTTTATAGATAATTTTGTTGGCAATTCAAGGGACAAAGAACTTTCCCCAAGCCACAGGCTTTGGCTTTCCAATGAACGAGACCCCAGCAGTGTCACAAAACAGCTCTGCCCTGTCCTGAACTCCTCTTAGGCCATTTCTGCCTTTTTTTCCAGGAAGCCCTCCCTCCATATTCCAGCTCCGGGGCTGAGCACAGATGGAAGGGAACTGTAGCTCCTCCAATCTGACTTTGCACTTTTACAACGGCAGAAACTGAGACCAACGTGGACGCAAACTGCAGCAAGCAGTGCTTAGCAGAGCTTGGGTCCTTTCTGAACCTCCGTTTCCTTATCTGTACTATGAGACCGGAGTACCCAGCTATGCCATGGGGTCAGTAGAAGACATTCCATGTGAGTACAGGGTTCTTGTCCTTTTGCTTCTGCTAGAGCCAAGCATAACAGTTTGTACCTCTGACAGTATGTTTGAGTGAAGGGATGCTAAGTGCTTTAGTTGCTGCTCCTTAAGCACTGGCCTTTAAGATCACATCTGAGCCAACAGGAAACCCAGGTTTACTAGGAGCCTGGCATAAGACAATCTCCACCCCTCCATGCCTGTACCTGTGCCTTGGCCCTGCACTGTGGAATCCAGGGACTTTTTTTGGGAAGCTGGGAATGAAGCAGGAAAGAGAGACTGTGAAGGGCCAGGCCTTAGCCCCCTTGGCACTGTGTCCATCTGCCCAAGAGCAGACAGAGCAGTGGGGATCGAGCATACGTGCCTCTATGTCACATAGACGAATTGAAATAAACACAAATTTAGCACTACAATCTGGAATGGGGAGGGCCCCTCACACTTCTGCTACATTGCTGCAGTTTGCTCTGGCAGGGAACGTCATGCCCCACACTAGGATGAACTCTAGCCAAGCTCTACTCCAGGAGATCACATTGCTGTTTGGGGCCCTACGCCCTTCTGAAGGACAGACCTGACTGTGGTATAGGGGATTTAGGTCAGCTCCAAAGGTAGCCCTCTTGCCTTCTCCATTGCTTGCCCCAGCCTCAGCTATAGGCTACCAGTGAGAGGAAAAGCAGAAGGGGACATCAGTGGATTTGCATTTACATGTGGTGGCTGAGAATGCATGAACTACTGTCTCAGGCAGGCTAGACCTAAAGGTACAGCTAAGCAAGAGGCTCTCACATGGTCCTCACTTGGTCCAGATCAGAGAAAGGAACTCAAAAAACAGAAGGGTCCAACCTCAGCACCAGTCACTTCCTGCATCCAAGGATGCTGTGTATCCAAGGGCATCACAACAAGTGTTTGAAAACTGTTTCTTCTAACCCCCTTCCCTCAAACACACACATCCACATATGGCCAGCAGGATAATCTTCCCCAGAGCAGGAAACTGGTCAAAGGTACCCTGGTACCTGAACAGATGTTGCAGCATTATGGTCTCCTGAACCTGCATTTTTGGGGAGCATATGCATTATTCCCTCCTGTTTGGTTGGAGCCTATGAAAACTGGCAAGGAAGGTCCAGCCTGGACCAGGCAGAAACCCTCACCTGTGGCCCTACCATACATCTGTGAGCACACCAAGGAAAGAACCTCCCCATCAGACTTAGCATCCTGGAGACCCTGCCTGAGTGCCTCTGCCACACCAGCTCACATGTACTGTACACTCAAGGCCAAGAAAGAGGAGGCTCCTGGTTATACCAAGGAGCCTACATTAAAAATGAAGCCCACAGGCTTTTTGTTTAACGAAGATGCTCTCTTACTGACCAGGCTGTGGTGATCCTTGGCCACTTCTGAGGACCATAAGAAAGAGCCACCTCCTCCCTGAAGCCTCCATGTGTCTTCTAGCCCCTCTCCCTGCAGCACCCCATGTGGTTTTAGGGTCCAGTAGGAACAGACTTCTCCAGTCTACAAATGAATTCTTGCATCCAAAATACCAATGCATGTAGATACTTATGCAGATTTATATGTACACGTACATACACACATGCACAAGCACACGCACACACATGGAAAGAGCCTATATCTGCCTTCAGATCTTGGTTTTATTCTTATGCCTCATTTTGTTGCTCCATCAGCATTATTGAGTGGGGGTGCTACCCTATAAGGTGATAGTGTGACCTCAGTCATGCCCTGGTGCCTTGACAGCCCCAGATCATGGGTGATAAGAGCACAGCTGAGGTAATCAGTCTGGGTCAAACTTACCCACATGAAGCCTGCCTGGGCGGGAGGGAGTCCCTGGCTCCCTGTGCTTTGCTGACTGTCTGTCTCCAGGCCACCAGCCCTAGTTACCTGCTCATATTCCCCAAACAGACCAGGACAGTGGCCCAGGCAAGTATCCAGTTGCTATCTCCAGGGCTGTCCCTTCACAAAGGATTTAGAAACGACACACAAGATGGGGACAGATTCTAGCTGCAGAGGACACGGGGTTTTCCAACATGTCCAGTTACCTCAGATGATGTCATCTGAAATTCGGGGCAAGGCAGGAGAAGCCCAGGCAGAGACATGCCCAGCAGGGTGACAGTCCACTTACCAACTTGGGTTTTGCTTTCATAGAGGGGGCACACTTTCGGGACCACAGTTTTCTGCACACTTTTCTGCTCACAGTTCCAGCAGGACAATGGTTGTTCCCATCCCCATGAAGTACCAGTGGGGCCACTAGGAGTGAGCGTGAGTGTGTCCAGAAAGTGACTTATGGCGGTACACAAAGCCAGGCCTACTGGGTGTGATCCACTTGGATCCCTCAGCAAATCAGAGCTGAACCTTGTCAGTCTGAGATCCCTATCCAGCTAGACTAGGAGCCAGCCCAGCACTCCCAGGCTGTGAGGCAGTATTGCTGCGTGTCTACAATTCGCACATACAGTGCACACATGTGCACCCAGACCAGAAGCCGCCAGTCTAGGACTTCTCAGCTAGACACCGTGGCACTCCTCCAGGGTTCCCTAAGTGCCCACCCACCGCAGACAGAAGCATGCAAGCACTCCCGAGCCTTGGCCCAGAAAGAGAGTTGGCTTTGCCATATCTCAATGGCATCCATGCCCACTAAAGAGGTTAACGTTGTCTGTCTGTATCGCACATACATCTTGCAGCTGGAGAATACAGACGGACATTTCAGTACCAATCCAGAGAGTGTTCTAGACCTTCAGCTCTGAATTCAGAGAGGCAGCCTGAAAGACTTCCCCTTGGAACCACATACTGCCTCTGCCTCTCTGTCTGAGTGATAACTCACCTGACCTCCCGCTCCTGCATGAGGTACGGAAGTCACCTCCTTGGCCATCCTGCCTAGTCTTTTCTAAAGGACAGGAGTAAAATGCAGAGGCCTCCCCATCCCCAGCTTCCCATTACACTTCCATGCTGCCAGCCTCCAGGCACCAGGTCAGGGACACGAGGTAGGCATGTGTCCCTTCCCACACCCACACCTGGGCCTCCCTGACTGCCTGTCTTCCAGAGTGATGAGTTTATCTTCACAGGACAGAGAGGTGCATTTGACTGCTGTGATGACAGGAGCTGAACTCCTCAGTAAGCAGGTTCCCGGGGGAAGGAATGGGGGAGATGCTATCTGCCTTGTCAGTCAGTCAGGAAATGAGTCTTCCTGCTAGCCCCTCCTCCACCCTGCTCTCCATCATGGCCCTGAGCTCACCTGGCCACCCAGAAACCAATGCAGGGAGCAGTAAACATCCCATGGGCACAGGGTAGGTACCCAGGGGACACACAGAGATGAGGAATAACTCACTAGACCAGCCCCACAGAAAAAAGAAAAAGAAGAAGCCAGCAAGAAAGCAATACTCTCTGCCTATTTTCCTGTGCCAGCTTAGGCAGGTCTTGAAAACCTAGGAGATGCCAGTCATTTGAAAATGGAGAATACATCTAGGCCAGGAGGGACACATCTGGGCCATCTCTGGAGGTGCCCCAGGGACTTATCTCCAAGGGCCATGCCACGCCTTCCCATATGGGCTATCCATGTTAGGACTGCCTTCTCCTTCCTTGGAGCCTCCCTGCTTTCTTTTCTACCCATGCTCAGGCAGCCAGGGCTGGGTTCACACTCAGTAGATTGAGGTCCTTAGTCTCTCTTCTGAATAACCAAAACAGGGCCTAGGAGCAGGAAGAGCTGGGGACCAAGTACAACACACTGGAGCAGCCAGCTTGTTTTCTGGTTATGCGCACAGCACAGAGCCAGAGGCTCAGGGGACAGCCAGCCTTGCGGGTTAGGAGGAAAGTAAGATTGGATAGGGATGTAGACAGCAACATGGAAGCCAGGGAGAAAGCGAGTGACCGAATTGGTATCTGTACCACGTACACCACTGCCTTTGTGGCAGTTTGGGCTTGGCAGATGTGAATGCCATAGGGCTGCAAGGACAGCCAAGGCTGCTGGCAGTGCCCTGAGAAACAGCAGGCACCCCGACAGAGCTGCCTCCGTGCCTTTCGACCCTTGAGTCCTGTCCCTCACCTGCGTCAGCAGGGACCCTGGCCCCTCTTCCCTCCCAGTCCTTCTTATGCCCCTGAAGAAGAGGATGGGAATCTGGGGACACAGTGCTCCTTGAGCCAAACTGATCCCTCTCCACTGAGTCCTCACAGGGCAAGTGAGAGTGGGGTTCTTCAGGGTCTCTTTCATCCGGGCATGAGTCTTAGCAAGGTTCTGTGCTTGTGACATGAGCTCACCTCACTCTGTTGGTTAGGATGTCAATATGTGAATGGTGAGGAGACAGACATTCAGCAAAGTCTCAGAAGCCAGGCACGTGTCACCACCCCAGAAAGGCTCTAGGTTTCCCCTTACCCAGTCCTGACTCACCTCTGGCTGCTCTAGGAAGAACTGGTGCCAGGAAGACCAATTCTTAGGGAGGCACCTGCCCCAGGAAGCCAGGCCCAGCTATGGCCTCACAGCGTCCTAGAAAATGTCCACCCAGTCTCGCTGCTGCATGGGGACGAGCAAAGCCCGCAGCCCACTCTGAGGGACTAGTGAGGGCACCAGGACAGAGACATGCCAGTGGCCTACCACCTGCCTGTCTAGAAGCCTGCATGAGGCAAGTCATCCACTGCTTAAGGTCCTCCTGTCTCTTTCTACCTGTAGCGACCAGGCCACCCCTCTGGGTCTCAGTTTGGATCCAGCAGGTGACTTTTGAGCTGTGCCTGTTCTAACAAAGGTGATTGTAGTTTTCTTCTAGCCAAAGCAAGTCACCACAAATGTGGTGACAATAACATTTTATTCTCCACAGTTTTCTTTTCTTTTCTTTTAATTGCATTTATTTAGTTTGTTTATTTATTTATTTATTTATTTATTATGTATACAATTTTCTGTCTGTGTGTATGCCTGCAGGCCAGAAGAGGGTACCAGACCTCATTATAGATGGTTGTGAGCTGCCATGTGGTTGCTGGGAAATGAACTCAGGACCTTTGGAAGAGCAGGCAATGCTCCTAACCACTGAGCCGTCTCTCCAGCCCCTCTCCACAGTTTTCAATGACAGACATCCCAAATCCAAGTGTCAGAAGGTTGGCCCTCTGTCCTCAAGCCCTCTGGAGACTCCTCCTCCCTCTATGCTCTCCTTCCTGGTGTTCTAGACACTCCTGGGTCTATAGGCCCCAGAACTCCAGTCCAGAGCTGTCAGGCCTTGCTGTGTCTTCTATGTACCTCCTTCAGGCCACTTGTCATTGAGTGCAGGTTCCACCCTCCACATTCCATCCAGGATGACTTCCTCTCAAGAACCCTGTGTTATACATGTCTACAAAGAACTTTTATTTTTTTGTTTGTTTTGTTTTTCCAAGAACGGGTGTCTTTGTGTAGCCCTGACTGTTTTGGAACTCTCTATAGACCAGGCTGGCCTTGAACTCTCTGCCTCCCAAGTGCTGAAAATAAAGGAGTATATCACACATCCAACTTGTTTTCTGTTAAAAATAAGTGTGGATGTGCGTGCGTGTGTGTGTGTGTGTGTGTGTGTGTGTGTGTGTGTGTGTGTGTGTGTTTGAGTGCCACAACTTTCATGTGGAAGTCAGAGGAAACTTACAGGAATCTTGGTTTTCTCCTTCACCATGTTTGTTCTGTGAATTTAACACAGGTTGTTAGGTTTGGTGGCAAGTGCCTTTACCCACTGATCTATCTCCCCTGCCATGCAACAAAGACCCCTCTTACAAATCAGGGCATACTCTTTTTGTTTTGGTTTGGTTTTTTGTTTCTTTGTTTTTTTGAGACAAGAGTCTCACTCCATAAGATCTGGATAACCTGAAACTCACTCTGTAGATCAGGCCGACCTTGAACTCTCAGAGATCCACCTGCCTCTGCTTCCTGAGTGCTGGGATCAAGGCGTGTGCCACTATATCTAGCTCAAGATGTACTTTATGCGCCTATGTTTAGTGTGAGGACTTAACTTTGGTATTCAAGCCCCCCACTGCAGTGTATTCTTTCCAAACCCAGCTATGACGTGCAACCTGCTAAGGAGTATGAATTGAGAGTGGAAGGCAAACTCCGTGCCCTCCCATCTTTCCTTACCTCTGCCACCACCATCGGTCCCACTGTCCTAGCTGGAAGGCAACCTTGGTCTTCACAAGGACTCCTATATTCCCCTGGAGAAGCAAGTCAATCTCTGCCCCATATCACATCCCCACAGGGACTCAGCTGAGTGGTGCTGAGCCTATCCCTGAACCCCATGGAGCTGGGGTGCTGTGCACTCTGTCTTCTGCTTCTTGAGCAGCAAAGGTGTGGGGGTACAGGAAACCCTCAGGGCCTATGGTAGGAGCTTGGCTGAAAATATCAAGGGGTATTTATTAGGAAGTGATCAGCAGTTCACTGGGCAGAAGAAGTGGAGAGGCTTAGCCTGGTAATGCATGTGTGAGAAAGTGTGTGCATTGGTGTTTTCAGTGTGTGTGTGTGTGTGTGTGTGTGTGTGTGTGTGTGTGTGTGTGTGTGTGCGCGCGCTAGGAATTTAACCCGGGTCCTTTAGAAAAGCAGCCAGTGTTCTTAAGCGCTGAGCCATCTCTCCAGCCCTGATGCTGGGGTTCTTTAATAGAAGAAAACCTCAAAGCCCCCTCCTCGGAGGCAGAGGATCTACAATAGTCCAGCATTTCGCCCTCCAAGCTGAGGTTATGGGCGGCTACAGGTGGTGACTCATTTGCACCATCCATACCCCTACTTGATGAGGAGAGAAACAGTACTGTAATCAAAGGATTGTCTGTGGGCCTCAGAAAAATCAATGCTAAAAAAATAAAATGTAATTAAGCCAGCTGTCATGACACACACCCTAGACCCAGTACGTGAGTGAGAAAGATTACTCTTCAGCTAATCCTAAAAATTTAAAGCCAGCCTGAGCTACCTGAGACCCTGTCTGCAAAAACGAAACAAACTAACACACACCACCAACAACCCGTGACACAGAAACCAAGCTCCCAGTCCTTGTAGGCTCTCCTCCAGATACACACAAAAGGTAGTGGGGAAGAGACAAGCAGACGCCGGGGACCCAGTTCAGGTGTGGGGGGCAGACTCCCAAGAAGGCAATGAAGGTACAGGGCAGTAAGTGTCTGGGGGAACACGTGACAGGCAGTGTGGGATAACTACTCCTCCTGAACAGAGGCCAAGACATCCTCTTTCTATCAGCTTGACCTCCTAGCTAGTGCACCCAGGCCAGGAGCCCCCTTCTTCTCCTCTCTGCTCTTGTGCTGATGACTAACACCAGACCTGATACACAATAGAAGATGTGAGCAAAGCCCACTGGCAGAGGCCAGGCAAGATGGAAGCGGATGCACTCACCCAGAAGGTGCTAATTGAGCCGATTAATTGAGCCAATTACTGAAGCTTCCCAGGAGGGATGGGGGCTGGCCTGGCTCCTGGGGACCAGGTGCAGAATTGTAGGAGCTGCTGATAGGAGAGTGAGCTAAGCTGCACTCTGTGGCCCCACCCCTGCCAGTCTGCTCAGGTCTGAGATGAAGAACAGGACCCCTTGCTGCCACACGAACCTGGTGACTGTGGGCTCTAACGTTGGCCAACAAGGCAGGAGGCTAGAACGAGGCTGAGTGCCCAGGACAGCCCAGGAAGAGGTGCACTGAGCGAGTGAATGGGAGAAGTGAATTACCTTGCCCGGCACACCCTCCGCTAATTTTGGAGTGTGAATGGAAGCGAGAGTGAATTCAATTCATGAATCACAGCGGAGCTCTGAGGGCGGACGGGAATAGCGCAGGGAGCCTCCCACCCTGCCTCTCCACCAAGCTCCTTAACTGCTTCGAGGCGGCTCCATTGCTCCTGTGACCTCCAGGCCACGTGTCTGAAGAGGTAGTGAAGGAGCCGGCATTTGGACTGGAGTCCTCAGAGCTGCTAAAGCTCCGTGGTACCCAACGGAAGGTTTGAACTTGACTGTGACTTTGCAGGAATGTATTAGATAAGGAAACCTGAGATCTGAGTACATGGGAACTGTCCTGTCACACACATGCAAGGCAGGAGCCATGGGACCCTGGGAGCATGCCCACTCGCGTATGTGCTCTTCCCTGGCACCCCTGCTTTGACACGGAAACCATCTCTTCCAGCGCCAAGCCCAGTTGAAGGCCAAGGTCAGCTCCCAGCTGAGGACAGAGGCCCCTCTAAGCCCTCCTCTCCATCCCCACATTCCCATATCCCACCTTCCTGTATTCTCAGCCTTCCCCTCCTCCCTGCTCCCTCCTCCTTCCCTGCTCCACCCACAGGCCAGAGAGTTTGGCTTTAAAAAGATGCAAATCTAATTGCCAGCCATTCCTGCCTTGTTTTGTTTGTGTGGATCGTTGAGTCTCTTTATTTGGATGAGAGCGACTCCATGCACATTACGGCAGAAAAGAGCTCTCTCACAAAATCAGCTTTACCAACATATAATTTACATAAAGCAAGATGCACTTATGTTAAATGTATAGATAGCTAATCTTTCATTTCTGTTTTTGTTTTGGTTTGAGACAGGGTCTTATAATACAGCCCAGGCCGATCCTCCTGAGGATCTGACCTTCACTCCTCAAGCTTGCTGTAGCAAACTCATTGCCCTCTGAGCTAGCCCCACACACCCCAGCCACACTACCATGAGACAGGCTTTCATTCTAGCCTAGGCTGCCCTAGAACTCACTCTGCAACCCAGTCTGGATTTAAAGTCATGTCAATCCAGACTGCCTTGGCCTCCCTAGTGTTAGGATCCCATGTGTGAGCCTGGCTTTCCGTCCCCCTAACAGGTATTGACCCTGGGCCTTATGCATGCTAGGCAAGTGTTCTACTAATTCACACTGTCTCTAGCCCCCTTGTTAATTTTGAGGCAGGGTCTCACTAACTTGCTGTATCAACTATTCTTTTCATTTTTTTTTTTTGATGCCATCAAAGGCCTGGCAAGAAGCAAGTAAAGGGAGGAAAGATTTCTCTGACTTACAGTCTGAGGGTACATGGTCTATCGTGGAAGTCATGGGGGAGGGTGGCTCTGGAACAGCTCGAGCGTGTGCCAGATGTTCACATCTCAGAAGAGCAGAAAGCAGAAAAGGGAGAACGCCAACACTCATCTGGCTTTCTCCTTTTTCCCCTTTTATTCAATCCAAGCTGTTGTCCTCCCACCCCCGACACCCACATGCAGAATGGCTCTTCCCTCCTCAGTTAAAGCTCTCTGGGACATCTTCACAGACTTGCCCAGAGGTGAGTCTCCTAGGTGACTCTAAGTCCTGTCAAGTTGACACTAAAGACTAAATACCAAGGTCATTCAGGTTGGCCTTGAGACTTCTTTACAGCCTAGACAGGGCTTAAACTACTGATCCCCCACCCCAGTCTCTCCAGTAGCTGGGATTACAGGCCATGCCACTTTCTTGCTTATAACACACACCCAGTGTTAACTGAACGCTGGCCTATGTGGTTTCGTGTGTAATATTCCTCTCTTCTACTTGACTACAAGCTGTCAGCAGAAGTCATGCCCCTATGTCCTGGGTACCTGGCAGAGTTCCCGACACAGGAACTACTTGATGGGATTTCAGGAGGCGACATGAAGGTGACTGAGACTCAGGCCTCCAGGTCTAGGATGCTGAGGAGCAGGGAGACACAAGGCTTAAGCAGAGACCTAGGCAGGCAGGTCCAACAGTGAGCCCACCCAAATCCGGTTGACACAGAAAGGGAGGGACCAGGAAAGGCAGGAAAGAGAATGACTCATCTTCAGAGACACATAACAGAGGAGGAGGAAAACGCCACTCAACAATTTCTTGACCTTTCCTTGTGTGGGGGAATGAACGTTCCAGCCCCCAGTGAGCTGGGTGGTGATGAGAACCCAGAGCTGAGGCCACCTTATCAGGCCTGAGCAGTCACCAGGGAGCTTTCTACTCAGAGAAGCATTCTTAGTTCCCCCGCAGCCTCGACCAACCCCCCTTGTCCCCAGGCTCCCCCACAACAGCTGTCTCTACCCCACTGTCTGAGTGATCCGCTCCGAGAGAGAATGGCATCCATGCTCAAGGACTATGAAAAGCAAGACAACCTTACTTCTCAAAAGACAAAGGACAGGATGACCCAGGGCAAGGGACATGTTCCACAGCACAGGGACAAGACCAGAGGCAGGAACACTCAGACCCAAGCTAGGATCAACTGGAGGAAATTCTCAGAAACCCCCCTTTCAAGTATGAAGTCAGGGACTGGGAATGTATCTTGGGAGGTAGAATGCTTGCTTAGCAAGCACGAAACACTGGGTTCTGTCCTTGGTGACCCAGAAACTGGGTATGGCAAACCTAGCGCTCGGGAGGTAGAAGCAGGGGGATCAGAAGTTCAAGATCATCCTTAGCTGCATAACGAGTTTGAGGCCAGCCAGGGCTACATACATGATACCTTGTCTCAAGGTGGAAGCAAAAACTGATGCCAAACCTACAAAGGCAAGGGTCTTATTGGCCAAACTACAAGCAGTAATGAATTTACATAGAGGTAGGGAATGCTCAGCTCTCCAGAAAAATCTGAAGTGCTGAGATAGCCCTGACCCTCGGAAGAGGGCTCTAGGCAGCTCCCTATATTGTTCTAAGAGCAGGTCTCTGGCACCCAAGCAAGGACCCAAGATGTAAACGGCAGAATTTTAACCCAGAGGGAAAGGCCCAAGACCTTGCAAAACCATTATGTTAATCACTACAGATTTCCCCGGGACCAGCTCCCGCAGATAATCTACAACCTATCTGCCTTCAATGTGACTAGCTGCTCCCAGCAGAGTCCCAGTCAGGTGTTGCCCGGAGCCCTCACTCCCATCCCTGGGAAGACGAGGCACACTCAGGAAGGCCTCACCTCCAGAAACTCTGCCCCTCTGAGCCGACCCAACTTTGGGCTACAGAGGAACTTGGAGTTGGAGCCCAGGACTTGTCCTGCCTGTCATCCTTTCTCTGAATCTTCAAGAATGAGTCACCACAGCCCAAACCCAGACTCAAAAGATGACGATGTAAACAAGTAGGGAAAATAGGGGCCCTGACTGAGCATGGCCTCTGTCTCCTAATCCTGAGAGGGGGGAGGGTGCGGAAACACTTAAACCTCCACAGTGCATGTCAGGATTAAATACGATGACAGATGTAACGTCTTGGCTCACAGCTAGCATTCAAAAGACGGCAGCTCCTGTCACTAAGAAACCTTCAGTTTCTTAAGAGTATTTTTAATCTTCCCACCAGTGGAATCTTATGGCTTATGAATCACTTGCATGTTTATTTTCCCATTTTCTCCTTACACAATTATGTGTGCCTATATGTGTGTATATGCACATGTGTTTGTGTATGCTTATGTCTACATGTGTGTATCTGTGTGCCTGCATGTGTCTGTGGGTATATGTGTAGGCCAGAGACCTACATCAGGTCTCTTCTTCAATTGCATTCCCCCTTATCTTTGAATGTTTTTATTCTGTTATTTTATGTTTACTGGTGTTTTGCCTTGATGTATATCTGTGCACCACATGTGTGCAGTGCCCACAGAGACCAGAAGAAGATGTGGGATCCCCTACTATTGAAGTTATGTATGGTTGTGAGCTGCCATGTGGGTGGTAGGAATCTTGGGTCCTCTGGAAGAGCAGTCAGTGTTCTTAACCACTGGGTCATCTCTCCAGCCCACCTACCTTATTTTATTTTTAAGATTGATTTTCATTTTTCTTTATGTGCATGTGTATATATATGTATAGACACATGCAACAGCCAAAAGAAGATGCCAGGTCCTCTCCAGATAAAGTTACAAGGGTTTGTGCAACCCACGTGGGTGCTGGGAACTGAACTCCAACCCTCTGGAAGAGGAGTACAGGTTCTTAAACACTGAGCCCCTCCATTGTATTTTTAATAATATTTTTTAACTATTTAAAATAATTCTTTGGAGATTTCATATATTTTTACTTTTACCATATTCATCTCACTTCCTCAAGCTCTTCCCAGACGCACCCCTACCTCACTACCCACCCAACATGTTCTTATTTGTTTTATTTTATTTTTTATTTACTTATTTTGCATCCTGACTGCAGTTCCCCTCCCTCCTCTCCTCTGAATCCCTCCCCCCACCTCTCCTCTGCTCCCCTTCAATCCTTTTCTCTTCTGTTTCTATTCAGAGAAGGGCAGGATATCAACAAAACATGGCATATCAAGTTGCAGTAAAACTAATCATGTCATTTATTTTTTAAGCTCATCAAGTTCAATTTGAAATTCTCAAATTCTGTTGGTTATTGTGGAAGAATAGGCAGAAAGATTTCTAAGAGCCAGAGGCAGTAAATGATCATAACAAAATAGTGTTTTCTAGACACAACAGGGCAGTTGTAAATATGGACTCACAGCTGTATGACGATGTGCAAAAGACCCGCACAAGACTTGGGACTAGCTGATTTGACTGGCTAGCAAGTTCCAGAGATCTACCTGTTGCTGGTATTGCAGGCGTGCACATCCACACCCAGCTTCTTACCTGAGTGCTGGGGGTCTGAACCTCAGGCTCACATGGCAAACACTTTAGACACTGAGAGAATGACCATGGGCTTTGGTCCTGCCCAGAACAGAGAGGAAAGATGACAAAAATTCTTCCCTCAAAATGTCAAGAGGGTTCAGGGGTGCACTGGTCACTTATTGCCATGTAACAAACTACCCCATGCTTACTGGGTTTAACATAGCAAAATTCACTATCTCATGGTTTGTGGAAGCCACAAGGTTGGGAGAAAACATTAGTTTAGTAAAATTAACTCAAGTACTCTGTTGCCAGGGCTACAAGCATCTGCAGGCCAAGAAGATGCTGCAAGAGACACACTCACAAGGGTGTAGAGAGGAAGCCTCCATTCCTCAACACATGACTGCTGAGGTGACGTCACAGCAGGGCAGCTGCTTTCTCCAGAGCCAGGAGAAACCCACACTTCATAAATCCAGTCTTGTAAGTCACACGCCATCACTCTGCCTTTATTTCCATGTGTTACAAGAGAGTTCAGGACTGAAGAGATGGCTCAGTGATTATGAACATTCACTGGTCTTACAGAGGGCTGCTCTTGCAAAGAGCCAGAGTTTGATTCCCAGCTACCACATCAAGTAGCTCATAGCTACCTGTAACTCCAGCTCCAGGGATACCCAGTACCTCTGGCCTCCATGGGTACCTTCATTCACTTGTACAAACCCACAAACAGATCATACACATACACATAATTAAAAATAAAACTTTTTAAAAAGTGAGTCTCTAAGTCCAGCCTGAATGCAAAGCAGAACTAGCCTTAGAGAATTTGGAGACACATTTGAAGCCTCCACTAAAGGATTAAGCACCATCAAGGGGGCAGAGTGGGCTGGGCACAGAGCCAAGAAAGTACCTGCAGGCAAGGATCAACTCACTGGAACTCCTCCCAACACACAGGAGGTCCTATTACACAAGGCCCAGTCCCTCACTCCTGCCCCCATCACAGAACAATTCAGGTACCCTAATCTGGGGGATAGGGCCAAATAGAGGGTAGATAACATGGAAGGGAGAGAACACTAGGGCTAAGGCAGGGTGGAGGTGGCCCTGGGTCAACCTGAGCGTGGAGAAAGGAAGAGCTGGGCACCGCATTCTCCAGCCCATGGCTACTCCACCTGCCACTGAGCGATTGAGGAAGGCAGGGGCTCCACGTCTACCAAGCATGGGTTGCAGGAGCTTGTCAATAGTGGGGGTCTTGAGCCGGGCGGTGGTGGCGCACGCCTGTAATCCCAGCACTCGGGAGGCGGAGGCAGGCGGATCTCTGTGAGTTCGAGGCCAGCCTGGTCTACAGAGCTAGTTCCAGGACAGGCCCCAGAGCTACAGACGTGGAAACCCAGTCTCGAAAAAAAAAAATAGTGGGGGTCTGGAAAAGGAACTACCTGTTATGCTTTGGGTGTTTGTTTCCTGAGAACTCCATGCTGACATGGAATGACTGTTGCAAGAGGATTAATGAGGTGGGGTGGTTGGAGAAGTAATTAAGAAGCTAGGGATGTTGCTGGGTTGGTACACTGCTCGCCGAGCATGCAGGAAGCTCTAGGTTCAACCCCCAACATCGCATAAAACACTGGAGCGTTGGCTCAGTGTTTAAGAGCACTGGCTACTCTTGGAGCGGTTCCGGGTTCGATTTCCAGCACCCACATGGCAGCTCACAACTATTTGTGATCCTAGATCCAGGCAACCAGATGACCTCAGGTGGCACCAGGCACACATGTGGTGCACAGACATACATACAGGCAGAACACTCACACACACACAAAATAGTAAAATAAATACTTCTTTAAAAAATAGAGCAGGATGGTATGTAGCTATAATCTCAGCACTATGAGCAGGAGAGAGTGGTCAGGACAAGATTCTCCTTAGCTACTGACCTAGGACAATTGGATCCAAAGTGTACACCTGACCCAGCAGGGGAGAACTAATCAGATTTCTCTTAGAAATTTGCTACTCAGGACCCAGATCCAAAAAAATCAGTGTGGGGCCAGGGCCAGGCAGTCAGGGTGGCTGGGGCTGAGGCTGAGGCTGAGGCTGAGGCTGAGGCTGAGGCTGAGGCTGAGGCTGAGGCTGAGGCTGAGGCTGAGGCTGAGGTGGAGCTGAGGCAGGGCAGGGACATGGCCTGGGGCTGGGCAGTCAGGAGGTTGAAGCTGAGCCTTAGGTGAGGCTGGGCCTGGAGCTGGGTCTGTGTCTGGGCAGTCAGGCTGGCTGAGGCTGAGGTGAGGCTGGGGCTGAGGCTGGGGCTGAGGCTGGGCAGTCAGGGTGACTGGGGCAGGCTGGAGATGCTATTTTAGGAGCATGTGTTGATGAGCTAGCAAAAGAAGATGACCTGCAAAGCAGGGCAGGAAAACAGAGCCAGAAAGCAGGGGGGCAGGCCTCTATGGCCTCAGAGGAACAGAGCTGGTGGGGGAATGCCTCATGGCCCTCCATCACCTGGAACGCCTTCTTGAGTCTTCTGATGAAGCCCTCTCCTTATCCTCAGGCGGGATTGACAGGCCACGTCCTGGGCAGACAAACACTCCCTGCCTAAGCCCTGGAGGAAGTAAAGAGAGAGAGACAGCGTGGCTCTTTTGCAACCCCACCCAGGATGACCTTGGGGTAAAACTGTCACATTGGTGTCCCATCCCTTTGTACCCAGGACATCAAGGGAAATGATATGACAATACTTGGATAACCCCCATCTCTGCTCATACTTACTCTCCCGGGCTGAGATTGTCGGCATGGAAGGGAAAAGCTGTGACCTCAAGCGGAGCAGGGCAGGGTGGGGGGAGCCCCCTGCCTGGCTCAGGCTTGCATGTGCAATGGCCTGTTTGTGGGATGTGTGCAGAGGATGTGGGAGAACAGAGGGAGCTGTCTCTTTGTGTGTCTTCACGGCAACCATGTGGGTGTGCAGCTGAGAGTCCAGAGCAGACCCTGGATTATTCATTTCTCCACTCAACATCAAATGAGCTCTTTCTCTACCCGCAGTGCCCATTAAAAACCGACTCAGGCTGGTCCTCAGGAGCTCACGGGAATGTCCAGTGCATGAAGCACCACAAGTGTTCCTAAGGTAAAGAAAGGAATGGGGTCTCCTGGGTGGGGCCTAAAAGGGAGCCCCAGGACAGGGAGGGTTGTGAGGCCCTCCCCTGGATGCTTCTGCCTGTCTAAAGGACAGGAAGGAAGAGGCTTTAGTAGCCAGCAGGGGACAGGTACACCAGGCTGGAGGAATGGCAAGATTTGCTTTTTAACAGTGTGATGGGATATTGTCATTTACAAAGTTCACAGTTAAGCACAACTGAATCACAAAAAAAAAAAAAAACAAATTGCAAAAAAAAATCACATAATATTTCAAGCATGTTTGCAGTCTTGTATTGGGCCACATTTATAGCTGTCCTTGGTCAAATGCCCGCACAGTCAGGCTACAGGTTGAACACACTAAACAAAGATATGGAGGAATGAAACACCAAGAACCCAGGAGACTTGGATTGTCCTTAATGGAAAAATTCCTTTTTTCCAATCTTGCTCTCAGTTTCCTCCATGTCAAAAACAAGAGGCCACTTGATAGCTCAAAGAATGACTTGACAGCCCTGGCTTTCAAGAATCAGGGGTGAACTAGCCTTGGTGGCATATCCGTAATCCTCAGCATTTGGCAGGTAGAGGGAGGAGAGTCAGGGGTTCACAGTTACCCTCAGTCAAGTCCCAAGCCAGCTTGAGCTATATGAGACCCTGTCTCAAGAAAATTAAAAAAAAAAAATGGGCCCAGGAACTGGGGATAAAGTGTCTTCTGTATAAGTTTGAGGACCTGAGTTTGGATGCCCAGCATCACACAAAAACCCTGCACTCCCAGTGCTGGGAAGGTAGAGGCAGGGAATGCTGAGGCCTGCTGGCCCGACATTGCAGCCAACTTAGTGAGTTCTAGATTCAGTGAGAGACATCATCTCAAAAAGTAAGATGAAGAGTAACTGAGGAAGACACATAACATCAGCTTCTCTCACCACATACAAACACGGAGGAGAGAGGGAGAGAGTCAGGGCTGGCAAGTGGAGCTGTGGACTGATAGCTGGGGAGCAAACTTTTTTTTTTATCAGTTTGTCAGTGTTCTGTGATTCTCACATTCCATGTTTGTCTGGGCTGTCTAGTAAGACTGCCTTGCCCCCTTTCAATGAGCTCATTCTTAATCAATGAGGGCTGAGTCCCAGGTGCCAGCCCTGTGGACAGGGTCTGAGGTGATGCCCTGATAGAGAACTTTAGGGTCCTTGGTAGGGTCCTGAGGGCACTCAAGAAGGACATTGTTGTGTTCACCTTGCCTCAGTGAGGCGAACCACATGGATTTTAAGGTCCAAAAGATCTTGGTGTTAGCTGGGTTAGCGGGCAACTGTCTGATAACCAGGATCCTAGTGCCCTGTCCTGTCCCAAACCTCTTGCCAGGGCCCATGAGCTCTGTAAATGGTGTCAGCCTGTGATCTCCCCAAAGTGCTCTGCCTTTAGACAGTCCTAGACCTTAGGGAAGTGGAGGTCATGTTACCGGCTGTATCATCTGCCAGGAACAGAGAATATAACCAAATATGAATTGTTAGAGGGGAGCTGGAAGGAAGAACAGGCTGGCATGCTCTGCAGAGGTCAGACCACAGAAGATCTGACATACTGGGTCAAGGAGTTAAGTTTAAAAGGTGAAGAAGTCACCTATCAAAGTTGAGGGTCTGAGTCCCATGCCCACAGCAATGAGTGGCAGAGATGAGTGTCAGGGGCCGAATGGGAGTGGGAACTGAGAGTTGGGAAGGAGCTGCTGGCTAGGAGAGATCACCCAGGAGTGTAGTCAGTAGGATCTGGGCACGCAGAAGTCAGGGAAAGTCCCAGCTTTCCTCCCCAGCACAGATGCAGCAACTTGTTCACTAGGAGTTCCCAAACATCAGAGGCTGTTGGCAAGATGGACGGCAAGATGGCTCAGCAGGTAAAGGCACTTGCTTCCAGACCTGATGACCTGAGTTCAATCTCCACAACTATGGAGTGGAAGAAGAGAACTGGCTCTCATAAATTGTCCTCTGACCTCCACGTGCACATACACACACACACACACACACACACACACACACACACACACACACACACAAA
>NC_022012.1:37551508-37575484 GCF_000317375.1 Microtus ochrogaster
AAAAAAAAAAAAAATCAAAAAAGGAAAGAAAAATAAACAGGAAAAAAAAAAGAGCCTTCATATTTAGAAAGGCCCTTGTGTCATCAAATCCTCAAATATGGGGACAGCCCTTCTGCTTTTTACCCCATTGCTTTGCAAAGAACATCGACACGATAGGGCTTGTCATCCCCCTAGCCTCCAGTGTCCCCCAACTCACTCTACAGGAAGGTAGCAAAGAGCAGAGGGGCTGGGGAAAGGGGAGGCCGAGCCCAAGGCTCTCATCAGATGCCTTTCCAGTATTTTTAGCACTGCAATCAAAAGCTGGGTCCGCCTCTGGATCAGCTCAGGCATCCTAGGCTGAGCAGGGCTGTTAAAAATGGAATGAATGGTGCACACTGCAATCAGTGGTGGCAGTCCCGGCAGGGCAGCAGCTGTGGCATTGGAAGATCTTGGCCCTTGAATCAGGCAGGGGGAGATGAGCAGTCTCCAGAGTGCACCGGCCTCTGAACTTGGCTGTCCCATGCCCACAGTGTGTCCAGGTCCAGGATCTATGCTCCAACAACACCTGCATCCTGCCGTCTCCCTGAACACTATCATGGTGGTCATGTCTGGGCACTTGGTATAAAGGGGACAGCAGAGGCTGGTACTGCCACAGCTGGGGCAAGCGGGTAGATCAGGACCTGTCTTGCCCACTCAAAGGGGGAACCGCCTCTTGCCTGCTTCACTGCCCCCATTTTCCTATTCTATAAGGAACAGTGCTCCTCTGAGCATTCCCTGGAGGACTGGGCGAGGAGGCACAAAGTATGGTCCGGGACAGGGGCCAGTGTGCCGAGTTGAGACCCAGGAGGGCCAGGGTAGAGCCATTTCTGCCGCTCTGTGACAGCTTTGATGCCTCAGGCAAATAACTTCCCCACTCTGGCCTCCATGGCTTTCTCTGCAAAATGACAAGGCCAGACTGGAGCACAGACATGACAGATTCTCTAAGTCAGCAGGAAGCTGAGTTTAGAGTGATGGATGCTAGGGGGCCCTAGTCCCAGATCAGAACCCTGGCAGCAGGGTGGGGGTAAAACCTGGCCCTGCAAGGAGAATTGTTCTCAGTGGTCACTCCCAAAGGAGGAGGCCACGGGAAGAGGATGGTTTGCCAGCCAGGAGGTAAAAAGTCTTGGTAAGTCAAGAAGATAGATAAGGAGGACAGACCTAAGGAGTCACCTAAGCAGAAGAGACTCTAAAGACCCAGATAACCCATATTTTCATTGCAGAAATTTTGGGACAAAAGGTGACCAGATAGTGTTCACTAGGTGACCCAGCCAGACACAAAGACAGGAACTAGGCCTGCATGCTTGACTCTGCTCTGTATTCTAAGACATTCTAGTGCTGGTCCTAGTTACTCAGCTGGGCCCTTCATCTCACAGACAGGCTGTCAGGCTTTATAGCCACCCACCTCGCTGCCTGAAAGAGGCAATGGTTAGTGGCACGTAGAGAATCCATGTATGAGCATAAATCTGTATCAGCCTGCCTCAGCACAGGGCTTAGCCTCCTGGCATGATGCCTTAAGAATCTTGCTTTGGGGGGGCTGGAGAGATGGCTCAGCAGTTAAGAGCATTGCCTGCTCTTCCAAAGGTCCTGAGTTCAATTCCCAGCAACCACATGGTGGCTCACAACCATCTGTAATGGGGTCTGGTGCCCTCTTCTGGCCTGCAGGCATACACACAGACAGAATATTGTATACATAGTAAATAAATAAATAAATATTTAAAAAAAAAAAGAATCTTTTTGGGGGGGCTGGAGAGATGGCTCAGCAGTTAAGAGCATTGCCTGCTCTTCCAAAGGTCCTGAGTTCAATTCCCAGCAACCACATGGTGGCTCACAACCATCTGTAATGGGGTCTGGTGCCCTCTTCTGGCCTGCAGGCATACACACAGAAAGAATATTGTATACATAGTAAATAAATAAATAAATATTTAAAAAAAAGAATCTTGCTTTGCTGTCTGTTCTAGAACTTTCTGTGCTCCCAGCAGGATGGCTCCAGGTCTGACCAGATGACCACATGACATGAGGAGTCCCTTTAAAGGGCCATTGCTCTTGCCCAGCCTCCCTTGCACTTGCTGCCCCCATGCCACCCCAGTAACCTCTGAACTGCATTGTCTCAAATGGGGGTGCCCCATGTCTGGTTGGCCTTGCAGATGTTCAACAGCTGGTAGAGTCCCTGCCAAGCACAAGAAGTCCCTGCTGCCTTTCCTGTCAGGGAGGAGCACTCAGCTCACACTGACTGTCTGGCTGCCCTGCAGGCACCACATTCTTCCACCTAGAAGACTGGGGAGGAGCCACATTGGCACCCACACCCACACGTGCAAGGCGGGCATATGGCAGAGGCATGCACGTCACGGCGGGTGGGTAGGTAATACAGCTAGAGTTTCCTCAACACCTCAGAAGGTGGGTTACACACTGCTGTCTGACAGTGGTGAGCCTTACCACCTGCCATATACAGGGAGCCATACCGGTGCTGCAGAGTGCTGGGCTAAGCTGGCCAAGGAGGCAGGCCCTGTGGCTGCTCAGCCTGGGAGACCTGGTCGTGCTCAACTCCTAGAGACAACAGCATCTCTCCCACGCCAGAGCTGGTGTGTTAGTGCTGGCCATGGCTCACCCTGACTTTGGGAGGCTATCTGCTAAAAGACTCAAAGCACCCCAAAAAAAGATGCTAGCTGGGGAAGACCTAGAGAGTCAGGTTGGGATGTCAAGAGTGGGAAGGAGCGTGCTGAAGAAAGTAAGAGGTGCATGTTAAGAACAAGGCAACGCCCCGTGGGAAGAACTCTACATCCCACACCAGGGAAGTACCTGAAAGGAAAAGGGAGGACAAACACAGTTCCCGGGAGGGCAGATAACAAGGGATGGCAGAGCAACAGAGACTAGCAGCAAAGAGGGGTACAAAGCTGAAGAGAGCTGGTTCCCCTCCACCCTCAGCAACGATTATCTCACTGCCGCCTGGTAAGAACTGAATGTGCTCCCCCCATTCCTATCAAAAACAAATCCCTAGTGCAATGGGATTAGGACATGTGGCCTTTGGGAGGTAACTCAGTCATGGGGGTGGTGCCACCATGAATAGGATTGGATCAATGCCCTTGTAAAAGCCATGCATGCCAGGGCTGGCGAGATGGCTCAGTGGGTAAGGGTATTTTGCTGCACAAGCTTGGTGACCCAAGTTCAATCCCCAGAACCCATGTCAAGGTAAAAGGAGAGAACAAATCCATTGAGTTGTTCCCCTAACCTCCACACTGTGCCTCGACAGGTACACACACACACACACACACACACACACACACACACACACACACCAGCAGCAGCACTATTAATAATGTTAATTTTACATTTAAAAAATCATAGAGCTGCCTAGAACCATCATCAGATGTCAAACTTACTAGTACCTTGAACTTAGACTTGGCAGCCTCAAGAATTATAAGAAATAAACTTTTGCTGTTGATGAGCCTCGTAAGCTTCCATAGAGTATTATATCAAGCTGAATAGACCGAAGGCCTTGTTCCATCCTCAGGAGGGGAAAACTACCATCCCCCTTTCCATCTCACATCCCTGAGACTCAGAGCAATCGAGCAACTTGTCTGGCAGCATGACTAGTAACCAGACACAGATAGAGACATCATTCCTAACTTGGATGAGAAACCATCAGTCTTCCAGAGGAAGTCAATTTCTCACGTGTCTGCTAAGAGACAAACAGAAAGATCCCCCTCCCCTCAGACAAATCCTGAGAGCCAGACAGGCAGTCATGTGTGGTTCTATATGTTAAGAGTTGCCCCAACTGGGTCACCCCTCTCTGATGTAAATACCCAGGGAGTGGCCATGCCTTAGGCCACCAGCCCCTGGTGCAGAGGCATCTTTGAAAACTGTAGGGTTACAACAACCAGTGTGCCCTAGACCCTGAAGTTTATGCAAGTTCCTAAATAAACTTTATCCATGGGCCATACCGTGGCCAAGTCAGAGATGTGCATGGTCCCCTTCCCTCCTTGAGCCCTAGTTTTTGTTAAAATTTTGATTTATTTTTATGAATATGAGTATTTGCCTGCATGTATACATGTACACTACATGTGTGCAATGCTTGAAAAGGCCAGAAGGGGGCCTCAGATCCCTTAAAACTGGAGTTCCAGGTGGTTGTGGGTGCTGGGAACTGAACATGGGTCTCCTGGGAGAGCACTAAGGGCACTTAACCACTGAGTTCTCTCTCCAGCTCCTTGGACTAGGTGGTTCCTGTACCCCTGCCCTTGGACTAGGTGGTCCCTGTACCCCTGCCCTTGGACTAGGTGGTCCCTGTACCCCTGCCCACCTCTGCTTCCAGGATTCCAGAAAGGAAGAGATCCTGTCCAGCAGCTGAATCTCTGATGCAGTTCATCTGCTTCCATACAGTCACCTTAGTCTCCCCAAGCGCTTTTAGCCATGGCTGTGCCTCTGCTCCTCCCCAGTGGCATCCCTCCAGCTGAGAGTGTAGTATCAGAAGACATTTCAAAGGCCCGAGTGGGAGGAGGCCCATGGCTCAATAGCATGGACATAAGTAGTCTCCAGGTTAGTGGGGCTGCTAGAGTTGGCAGAAGCAGTGGTGAGAGGCTGCCTGCTGCTCAGGGAGCCTTGTAAAGCTTGGGGCCACAGCTTTCCAGATAGCAAGGTGGAAGGGTATATTTGCAGTGAACTCAGAGGTTAAATCTAGCATTCGGGACAGGGGAAGGTAGTAAAAGAAGCAGGTCATGTGGGCACCCATCATATAGACTTATAAGGGACAGAGACACAAATATGGGCCCATAGGCACTAGAAGAATGTTGAGTGAAGGCAAAGCCGCAAACCATTAAGACTAAAAACAAAATGCAAAAGATGATCCATCTCCTTCTCAGGCCATCTCAGTGTCAAGAGATCACGGCTAGCCCAAGGGAGTCCACATTGTACCCCACAGTCACACCCTCACATGGTCCTGAGCAAAGAGAGCATCCTATACTAACATGAAGACCCAGAACCCAAAGAGTCCAAGCAGTGTGACTTTCCTATGATAGCAAACAAAGGGGAAGAAATAATGTCACTCGGAGTCATATTTAACTGCATGGGTACAAAACAGAGCGAAACTCATCTCTCAGAGGCATGTGGAAAATAGATTCAAGATGTTATTGAAAACCAACTTGACCTAAGACGCTAATGAGGCCACTAGTGAATAGACAGGAGTACCCAGGACCGGGCAGTATCGACAGAGGGACAGTCTCTCAGTGGGGGGGGGGTCAAAGTCTCAGGCTCTGAAGCTTTCTGCTCAGTTCTGGGTCTGCCATCATAAAGTAGATAATGACAAGCAAGGCTGCTAGCTGCTCGGGAGAACCATCAGAGCCTCTGGGGAAGCACTAAAGGCGCTGCACGCAAGCATTTACTATTGCAAACACATTTACTGCTGCATCCCCAGCCTCCAGCATGGCTCACACACTCCATTCTCTGGATGATGCTGTGGGGCCAGCACTGTCACCAGCCCCTTGAGATGGGGATAAGAACAAGAATATCAAAGTGCAGAAGCTTAAAGGTCCTGTTCAAGGTCACCCCACTAGCAATCTGTGTAGGCATGCACATGTCCTCCTCCATCGTGCTGTTTCCAGAGCTCTCTAGTCTCCTGCTGTCCATGCCCCTCTACCAGATTGCATCCCCAATCAAACTGTATGCATTCTACAGCCAGAAAGTGTCTTCTATGTCCCTTCAGAACCTGCTGCTGTCTACTTCCCCTGATTGAATTAAGAGAAAGAATTGCATGATGGGAAAAGACATCCTTAAAAAAAAGAAGAAGAAAAAAACAGGCTTCAGGTTCAGGGAGAGACTTTGCCTCAAAAGGAATAAGACAGATATTGATAGAAGA
Organism: Microtus ochrogaster; assembly: GCF_000317375.1. Taxonomy (NCBI): domain Eukaryota; kingdom Metazoa; phylum Chordata; class Mammalia; order Rodentia; family Cricetidae; genus Microtus; species Microtus ochrogaster. The sequence continues at coordinate 37,557,372 of NC_022012.1, forward strand.
AGATACCTAAAACTCTTCTCAGTCCTCAGCACATGCAAGTATAGATGCATGTAGCTGCCCACATATGTGTACATATCATATAAGGCACACACACACTAATACATGAGCCCAGGTCACCCCCAGCGATGGAAAACTCAGTACTATCCAAAGTACCTGTTCGATCCATGAGTGGGCAGTTCTATTAGAATGAAAGTTTCCCAATATTCTAGGGCACACTGGGGGAGCAGGAACAGGGAGAGGTGATACAAAGCAGCACGCAGGGTCATATAGGCTGAAATCTGTTATGCAAAAGAAATATAGCACCTTCTATTTGTGGGAAAGCTGAGATAACAGGTTAGAGCCTTCTGGTGTTATAGAGAGAGGAAGCAAAATAGTCCCCTCCTCCCTAGAGGAACAGGCAACAGAAGCAATGAGGACCAAACCCAGCTGATGGTCAGCAGGAAGCCCAGGCAGGATGAAGCATGAGTCTGGATGCTGGATGCTGGATGCTGGCTCCCGTAGCTCTCTTACTATTGACACAGCACAGGGGCATGCATAGCACTTTCTGTCACTGGTACCGGCTGCTGTACTCTACCATATGTTGGTGGGACAGGTGCCTTAAGTGGCATGGAGATCTCCCCTACTGCAGGAACCCAGGCTCATATTTGTTCAGTACTAAAGCTGATTAAATGCACTGTGCAGCCCACGTAGGCACTGGGGCACTGAGAAAGGAGAGCAATTGTCACACATGTATGCTGCATCGTGGGCTTGTCAAGACTGCAAATGTCTCATTCATAAGTTTTAAATAGTTAACATACTTTGGCTGCTTTGACTATTTTGGGTTAAAGGAAATGTACTGTAAACATTTTTAGAAAACTTTAAAGTATTAAGTATGTTGGTCAACAAACTGATACAACAAAATACCTATGTGTAGCAAAGCTAAAGGAAGAAAAGTTGGTTTGAGCTCACAGTTCCAGAGGTTTCATTCCCTGGTTACCTCAGTCACCCAGAATTCATTGCTTCTGGGTGATGTAGTGAAGGCGAAACATCATGGCAGGAAGCATGTGGCAGGGGCTTCTGGGAAACAGGAGAGAGAGGAAGGGAGAGAAAGAAAGAGTAGAAGAGATAGGCTAATGAAAAGAAAGAGGGAGAAGAAGGAGGGGAGAAAGAGAGGGGAGGGAGGTAGATCCTTCAAGAGCACGCTCCAATGACCGTCCTCCTTCAAACATTCCCCACCACTTCCTACAATCCCACTATCTCCCCCACAGTCCTTTCAGCTTTGAAATCATAAGTGTATTAAATCTATTTATGAAGTAGGAGCCTTCATGATCTGATTGATTCCCCAAAGCCTCTGGGCACTGCTGCACTGGGCACCAAGCCTTTGACACATGAGTCTTAGATGGGCATTTCATATCCATGCCAGAATACAAGGCCCCCAACATTGAACTGAGACATACATGCATACACCACACAATGTTTCTTAGTGCTGGGGTTCAAGGAGCCAGCACTCTAGGAATTTAGAACAGAAGAGCTCACTGCAGTGGGAAAGAGGGGTGTCCTTGGAAAACCTTGAAGGATGGACTAGTGGGAGATTGGGAAATGAACACATCCAATGCAGATGGGGGTGAAATGCAATGAGGATGCTACCCTGGCTGGGGAAGAAGGTTCCAATAAGAGCAGGGTGGTAAGGGGAGAGTTCCCAGAGAGGCCCTGGATTTACCCCATCTAGTTCCAATATAAATGTCCCTCTTTGTGGCTGTCTTCTCAACCCTAATCCATAATTAATTACTGGGGACACTGACCCAGGGCCAGGCACTTTCTTAGTGCTAAAGACACAGCAATGAATGAGACCTCCCAGTTCCTGTCCTCAAGAGACTCACAGCAAGGAAGACCACAAGGCAGAAAATCAGAGTGGAGCTCACTGACCCCATGACAATCCCTCACTGACCCCATGACATGCTGCCCTGGGTTCTTCCAGAGGCACCACTCTGATCCCAGGCCTGTTCCTGTTCACCAGTCAGTCCCAGTCAAGTCTGGGTCCCTTCACTAAATTCAGGTCTTCCCAGTAGCCTGGAGCCCATCCCCTCCACTTAAATACCTCCCCCGAAGCTCCAGAGTTTCTAGACAGCCCTGTGCTTTGCACCCCTGTGGGCCTGGTGGTGGCACCAAAGGGCATGATGAGCCTGAGCCCTGTCCATGGTTCTGAAATTACTGCTATGCCTGCCTGAATGAGGAACAGATTGTTCACGCCCAGCTGTAAACTCAACATAGCCGTGATCTTTCCCCACATTCTCAGACCTGCCTAGCATGGCTTCTGCAATCAAATCTTCCTCTCCTACTTCTCTATTATCCAAACTCTCTGAAGGACCAAGTTATAGAGGGCAGAAAAAAATAGGACTGTGGGTGTCCCTTCCTAAACTCCCACCTGGACTAGGCAGTCATCAGAGGCAGAAAAATACCCCTGAGGACCCTGATTTGGACTCAGTCACCCATGTTCCATGACTCTTGGGTGTCCGGGTGATGTGAAAGTAGATGAAGAGCCCAAGCTGGATACCACAGGTCAGAAACTGAGCACCAAGCTCTGAGTGGGCATGAGCATGGCAGCCACGCTCATTCTGCAGCCCTCCCCCACTCCACCCACACACATCTACGTGGCCACAGTGAAATGAACGTCCATTGTGGAACACTGCCTCGCTGTCAAAGCTCTGTCACACACTGGCCCTGGCCATGCTAGTCACTGCGAATGCCAGTTCCGTCTCTCTTAGTGGGGAGGCTGGGCAGAGCTGCTCAGAAGTGGGTGATGGGAGAATCCATCCTTCTGGTTGAAGCGTCCTTTTCTCTGGAGAGCTGACCAGCAGCCTTGCCTCTGCTCTTGAAGAAGAGGGAACGTACAGCAGGGGACCAGAAGCTGGGTAAGAAAGTGGCCTCAAGGAAGAAGCTGGAGAGGCTAGCTGTGTGTGACCTTGAGGGAGTCATTTCCAGAGATGTCCTGGAGTGCTGGTGAAGGTCTCCAACACTCATTTTTATGAGCTAAGCGTACTGGCAGCATGCACGTTGGAAGTACAGGAGCCATATATATGTCTGCCTACAGGAAACCAGCCTGGTACTGCCCTCTATGGGGACATGGGAAGAACACAGTCCAATCCCCCTGCATCCCAGAATACCCCATAACTTCTCTATATATGTGCTTGCAAATAAGAATAAATAAAAAAAGCCTGGCACAGTGCCTGGCCCACAGCAGCTACCCTATAGGGTCTGGTTTCTCCCCTCCCCCTTGCCCTTGAACATTTATCTCTCTCCTTAGGGGACGACAGAGACAGGCAACCAGGAAGAGGAGGGGCAGAACAAGGTCAGGGAGGCTGGGAGAGTGCGAGGGACCACAGCTGCCATCATTAATCACCTTCCCTGGCAACCTGCACTTGTGAATCAGCATCTGTGATACTGACAAAGGATGCCTGGGGGTTGGAGATGGTACAGTGTTGGGTAGGATGTGATGGTGGGAGGAAGGAGTGGGCAAAGGTAAGTCCTGCATTCAGGACTAATCTCAGTTGGATACACACACTCATACTCGTGCACTAATAAACACACACACACACTCACACGTGGGCAGACACACACCGACATTGCCATGGTGCAGATTGTGGAGCCCCCTCCTCCTGCTGTCACCCCATCTGTGCTCACACTGCAGCCCCCTCTGCCTCATCCCCAGAGCCAACCAGGACAGGCGAGGCAACTGCTGATTAATAATTTACACATTAAGAGTGCTGCGAGGCCGGTCCCATTAGAGGGGTAGGGACTCTGTAATGAAGCAAACTGGTATCACAGAAAGTGCATGGAATGGTCTAGGTTCCATCTGCCCCTCCCAGTCCTCACCCAAGACCTGCTTGCAAGCGGGTGGGCCGGCTGCAGTAAACCTCACTACCAACCAACCGTGTGACCTTGCACAGCTCCCACGCCCTCTCTGAGTCTCAGATCTGTCATCTGTGCAATGCCTGGATTAGATTACAGTATCCCCAAAGCCCCTTCTGGCTCCAAAGTCTGTGGCTTTCTGATTCTATAAGCTATTTGCATGTCCCAGCAGATGGCTAACAGCAACAGTCATTGGCTGAGCGAGTTCCCACCAATTCTCTGTAAGAAATGAGCACATACAGCAAATGCTCTTTTTGGTTCTGATCCATGCTACAGTCACTGTTTATAATGAAAACTCTGAATTATCAACTGTTGTCATTATAAGCAGGGAGGGAGAGCAGAGCAGAGCAGAATCACAGGTGGCTCTTTATGACTCTGGTTCCATGAATAAGAGCTAGCCCCCCCTATCCCTTCACCTCTAAATAGCCAAGCATCTCTCTGTCTCTGTATCTCTCTCTCTCTGCATAAAATTAAATATTGCAATACCAGAACTCTAAGCCAGCCCCCAAGTCCACTGTTTTCTCATGTTTCTGCAAATAGATACAAATATATACTAATATATGATATAATTACCTTTCTTGTATAGAGTGCAGGAAAAGAATTGGGACCATGACGAGGTCTCAAATCAAATCGGCTTGGAGTTCATTAAAGTCCATCAGTTGAAGATTACTCTTGGTGAGCCTATTTAATCAGATGATGGCTTCTAAAACTGGAACTGGATCTTCCCGAGGATAGAGTCAGGTTCTCCCAGCCACTGTGATGAAAGGAACTGCCACATGACGGTGCTTGTGGGAGCTGAGCAGCAGGAAGCTGTTGATCACCAGTGAGACTGGAAGAGGCCCTGGGATCGTAGCCATTGTGAGAGGAAGACCTCCTCCATCCTTCATGCTAGGGCATGAGTCCTGCCAACAACTGTGTGTCCTGGAAGGTAGATCCTGGATACAGGCAGTACCCAAGGATGTCCAAGGCTATATAGATAGTAGGTTGGTAACACCATGAATAGATACCCCTCTAAATTAAACTCAGGCTCATGAGCAGGTTCTGTGGGATGGTAAAATACAGGTTGTTTTAAGTTGCTATATTCCTTTGCAGTCACTTGTGACAATACTATAAACACAAATACAGCTACCAACCAAATAAAATTACACACAAAGAGTATCTTCTAGTAAAAATGTGCCTTTGTCTCTGATGCCCCATGCAGGTGGCCTACTGCCTCTGCCATCTGGGAGCTCTCTGAGACCCCTCCCTCTGAGCCCATCATAGAGACCATGGCATAAAATAAGGAACCACTGTACCGAGGAGAATTTCCTCTTTCAACATGAGGGCAATGACATCTGTCCAGCCCAGTACCAACACAGGATGGCAGAGACAACCCCGGGGGACAAGTGCCCTTCCATTTGTCCTGGCCAACGTGGTAATGGCAGGCAAATGACTCTATCAGCTTCCGGACCAATTGATAGCCAAGCCATGCATTATGTCACTTGATTCTGGGAGGGTGCTCCACTCCTGGCCCCACAGCACCTGGGTCATAAACCGCCCTTTCTTTTCCATGTCCTTCTTCTTGCCCTCCCTCTCTGCCTGCCCTACAGGATACCAGTTCTTGCTTCCTGTACTGTCACGTCCTCCTTACTACAGCAGAAGCCTCATCGGGGTGACATTGCAGGCAGGGAGGGCGGCCACCAGCTGAGGCATTGGAACTCACAGTACCAGGCCCTGGGGACAAGAGAGAGCTGAATCTTACTTATGTTTTCTACTCAAATGCCTCCCTCCTCCAACTGCCTCCCAACCCCATCCCAGACATCCGCCTCTTTCCTAGCTCCTTCCCTGGTACTCACAAGCTGGGAGTGAGCAGGGACTCTTTCCGGAGAAGGGTAACTCCAATGGCAATTTCTAGGGCCTCAATTCTCTCTGCCCTTCTTTTCTGAATGTGCTAAGAGGGCTGTTATGCCCAGTCCCTGAAAGGTGCAGATACAGGTCACATCTCTACCCTGGAAATAGCCCAGCATCTCTCCTTACCTGCTTTCTTCACTTCTGCCCTACCTTCTCATAGAGCCGGATAGGAAATGAGGAATGAAACTAGTAAGGCTTCTAGGACCTTCTCCAAGGAAAGTCCATAAACCTCTGCAGTCTGTGTATTAAGAGCTGAGAAACCCCACTAACCACTTGGGAAGATAGCAGAGGAGAGAGGGCAAGTGCTTCATAAGCCACTGACCTTGTGCACAACTTGCCCTAGGGATTCTTAATTGTAGGCACATGTCTGCAAATGGCCCATTCTCAGGATTGGGGTTCTGAAGACTCAGATCTCACCCCTCCCTCCAGGGTTTCTAGGTCCCTTCATACCAGGAATCACATCCCCGTGTTTGCATAGGCAGAGTCAGGCATCTCCATGGACGATGCCCATCCAAACCACCCGAAGAACTTGTGCTAGGTAGGATTCCTGACTCCTTTGTTAGGTTCTCCGAGTGAGTCTACACTACCCTTTGAGAACTCTGTCTAGTTTCTCTGCTCCATTAATCTTTTACTGTCCTATCAAGTAAACACTAGCCATAGAAACCCCATGTAAGGGGCTGGGGAGATGGCCCAGTGGGTAAAGGGCTCTCTGAGCAAGCATGAGGACCTGAGTCTGAATCTCTAGGTCCCCAGTCAAAGTCAGCACGACAGCAGGTACTTGCAACCTCAGAGCTAGAGAGCGGTGACAGAATTCCTGGAGCTTGCCAGCCTGTTCATCTAGCCAAACTGGTGACCATCAGATTCGCTGAGAGACCCTGTCTCAATAAAGCAATAGCAGAAAACACATGAAGTTGACATTTGATCACACATGTGCAAACACATTTACACACATACACACAGAGATCACATAGACACACCTAGATCATGTACTTGACTCGCCTACTAGATCATGAAGTCCTGGGAGGTTTGCTTCATGTCTCTAAGCCTCAGTTGTCATGGGAATAAAATGGGAACATGATGTGACAGCATTTTTATGGCTGTTGTTGCTTATCTGTCTGAGACAGACTCTTGCTATAGAGTCCAGTCTAACCTCAAGAAACAATCCTCCTGCCTCAGTCTCCTCAGTGCTTGGATTACAGATCTGCAGCACCATACCCAGGATGTTACAATATTCTTGTCACGATTAAGATGACATCTAGGGCTGAGAATATAGCTCAGATGCAGTGCCATTATTAACAATATCATATTTAATGATGAAATTCCAGTTGCTCTTCATCTAAGATCAGAAATAAGAAGAGAATCTCGGCTTTTATCACCTCTGTCTGACATTGGCCCTGTAAGTTCAAGCTAATGTAATAAAGAAAAAAAGAAGAAGAAGAAACGTAATCGAGAGTAGGAAAAATGGAATAAACTCATATTTATTCATAAATGAGAGGATCATCTACACATAGAATCTATAAAAACTAATAAGCAAGCCAGGTAAGGTTATAGGCTACAAGCTGAGAATACAGAAATCAAATGTATTTTGTCATCAACCAGTTGGAAACTAAAATCTTTAAAAATAGTATATATTGGGATGTATTAAATATTAACTAGGGATAAATCTGACCCACGGTATGCAAGAAGGATGCACTGGGAGCTACAAACATTGCTAAAAGAAATGGAAGAAACCCTGAATAACTGTTGAGACAACATGTCAATAAATCAAAAGGCTCATTATTGCTAAGACATCAGTCCTACCCACGTTGATCTATCAATTCAGTGCTATCCTGATCGAAATCCCCAGGGGCCCTTTTTTAAAAGCAAAATCATCATGCATACTCTAGAATTTATTTGGAAATACAAAATATCTAGAAGAACCCAAAAGTTTGAAAATGAATAAAATTGAAGGATGTACATGATCTGACTTTAAGACTTATCATAAAGCCACAGTTGTTGAGATATTGTAGTACCAGTACCAAGAAAAACAAATAGGTCACTGAGCAGAATAAATAGAACAGAGCAGAACACCCATGTCTGGTCAGCTGCTATTTTTTATAGGTTAAAAAAAAAGAACACCTATCCATATTACAAACTCTATAAAAATGCAAAATTTATTTGATAACTAAGTGAAAAACAATCAACTAACTCAAAATACATCATAAGCATAAATGTGAAATTATACAGTTCCTAGGAGAAAATCTCCATGACCAATGCATTAGGTGAGGATTTCTTAGCTGTAGCACCAAGGATACAATCATGAAAGAAGAAAGTGATCAATTAGGCTTCAACAAAATGTAGAATTTCTGGAATTAGAAAGACACTGTGAAGGGAATGGGGAGGTGATCAGACACCAGGAGGAAATACCTGCAAATTGCAAGGCTGATAAAGGACTTGTATCCAGAACATAAACAGCACTCGATGGCAAGAAAATAACCCAATTAAAATGAAAGACACAAAATATTTGAACAACTCACCAAAGAAGCTATATGGAAAGAAAAAAAAAAGAGCATGAGAAGATTCTTAGCGATATTAGTCACCTGGGGACTGAAAATTAAAATCATAATGAGGAACCGTGCCACAGTTAATAGAATCACTAGAAGGACTGACTCTGTTGATTCTAGTCGAGGCTGTGGCAGAACAGGGATCCTCACACAGATACCCATGCTGGGGGACATAAAACAACACAACCAGGAGGGAGCGATCTGAGCTGTTCTTTTTCACGTTGTTAGAACTTTTGGCAGTGGTGGTGGTGGTGGGCTTTTTGTTTGCTTTTTTTGTTTTGTTTGTTTTTTGAGACAAGAGTCTCACTATATAGACCAGGCTGGTCTCAAAATAACAAAGATTTGCCTCCCAAGTCAGTGATAGGATCTACCACATCTGGGGAAATTAATAAATAAATAATACTTTTGGGTTTGTGTGCTTTTGCCTTTATTTCTGAGCTGGAGATTGAAGCCAGGGCTTCACACATCCTAGATACGTGCCCGACTACTGCGTGCAGAAAGGAACCAAACGTACACGAGGAAACTTTATTCTTTTTGTGGGGACAGGGTGAATGTGTGCTAGGGTTGAAACCTAAGGCAGCACGGTCACTAGGCAAGTGCCTGATCACTGAGCTGATCCCAGGCTCGTTATATACTGACTTGATTAAGGTTATGGTTTCACGCTGTACATACATGTCAAAAACATCCAAATGAAGAAGCGACATACATGTAGTTTCTTATATCAGTTAGACCTCGATAAAGCTATTGTTCTTCAGCGTCACGACAGAAGAGTATCTTATGACTACTTTGAAATTAGCACCAGGAAAGGCCTCGCTGAGGAATCAGCTTCTTCTTTGAATCTAAAACAACCCCATTGCTTGTGTTTTAAATGCTCAGTTCCCAGCTTGCAGAGCTGTTTTTAAAGCTACCTGGAAGAAGCAGGTTACTAGGGCCTAGCCTTAGAAAGTTATATTTAAGATTGGTTCCTACATAATTTTCTGTCTCCAGTCCACCAAGGTACGAGACACCTCTGTTGTAGAATATTATTTTAAGATGTGTTACATTTGTTTATGCTGTGAAACATTTGTATGTGTGTTTTCTTTACTTTTTTATTTATATTGTTTTTATTGAGATGTATATTTTTCTCTGCTCCCCTCCTTTCCTCTCCCCTCCCCTTCTACCCTCTCCCATGGTCCCCATGCTCCCAATTTACTCAGGAGATCTTGTGTTTCTATACTTCCCATGTACATTAGATCCATGTATGTCTCTCTAAGGATCTTCTTTGTTGTCTAGGTTCTCTGGGATTGTAAATTGTAGGCTGTGTTTTCTTTGCTTTGTGTCTAAAAGCCACTTATGAGTGAGTACATATGATATTTGTCTTTCTGAGTCTGGGTTACCACACTCAATATGATGTTTTCTAGCTCCATCCATTTGCCCACAAATTTCAAGATGTCATTATTTTTTTTTCTGCTATGTAGTACTCCATTGTGTAAATGTACCACATTTTCCTTATCCATTCTTCAGTCAAGGGACATTTAGGTTGTTTCCAGGATCTGGCTATGACAAACAATGCTGCTATGATCATAGCTGAGCAAATGTCTTTGTGGTACAATTGAGCATCCTTTGGATATATACCCAAACATGGTATTACTGGGTCTTGAGGAAGGTTGTTTCCTAATTTTCTGAGAAATCGCCACACTAATATCCAAAGGGGCTGTACCAGTTTGCACTCCCATCAGCAATGAAGGAGTGGTCCCTTTACCCCACATCCTCTCCAGCATAAGCTGTCATCAGTGTTTTTGAGCTTGGCCATTCTTACAGGTGTCAGATGGAATCTCAGAGTTGTTTTGATTTGTATTTCTCTGATAGCTAAGGATGTTGAACATTTCCTTAAGTGTCTTTCAGCCATTTTAGATTCCTTTGTTGAGAGTTCTCTGTTTAGGTCTGTACACTATTATTTATTGGACTATTTGTTCTTTTGATTACCAATTTCTTGAGTTCTTTGTATATATTGGAGATCAGCCCTCTGTCTGATGTGGGGTTGGTGAAGATCTTTTCCCACTCTGTAGGCTTCTGTTTCTTCTTGTTGACCATGTCCTTTGCTTTACAGAAGTTTTATAGTTTCAGGAGGTCCAATTTATTAATTGTTTCTCTCAGTGTCTGTGCTGCTGGGGTTATATTTAGGAAGCGGTCTCCTGTGCCAATGCATTCAAGTGTACTGCACACTTTCTCTTCTATGAGGTTCAGTGTGGCTGGTTTTATGTTGAGGTCTTTGATCCATCTGGACTTGAGTTTTATACATGGTGATAGATATGGATTTATTTTCATTCTTCTACATGTTGCTATTCATATTGAATGTTCTTTCTTTTTCCATTTTATAGTTTTTGCTTCTTTGTCAAAAATCAGGTGTTCGTAGGTGTGTAGATTGATATCTGGGTCTTTGATTTGATTCCATTGGTCCTCCTGTCTGTTCTTATGCCAAAACCAGGCTGTTTTCAGTACTGTAGCTCTGTAGTAGAGTTTGAAGTCAGGGATTGTTGGTGGCACCAGAAGTTCCTTTATTGTACAGGATTGTTTTCGCTATCCTGGGTTTTTTGCTTTTCCGTATGAAGTTCATTATTGCTCTTTTGAGGTCAGTGAAGAATTTTCCTGGGATTGATAGGCATTGCATTGAATCTGTAGATTGTTTTTGGTAAGATTGCCATTTTTACTATGTTAATTCTACCTACCCAAGAGCATGGGAGATTTTTCCATTTTCTGGTGTCTTCTTCAATTTCTTTCCTCAAAGTTTTAAAGTTCTTGTCATACAGGTCTTCCACTTGTTAGCTAGAGCTAAACCAAGATATTTTATGCCAATTGTGGCTATTGTGAAGGATGATGTTTCTCTGATTTCTTTCTCAGCCCATTTATCATCTGTGTAAAGAAGGGCTACTGATTTTTTTTTCGAGTTAATCTTGTATCCTGCTACATTACTGAAGGTGTTTATGCGTTGTAGAAGTTCCTTGGTAAAATTTTTGGGGTTGTTTATGTAAACTATCATATCATCAGCAAATAGTGAGAGTTTGACTTCTTCTTTTCCAATTTGTATCCCCTTGATCTCCTTTTGTTGTCTAGCTAGAACCTCAAGAACTACATTAAATAGATATAGAGAGTGGAAAACCTTGTCTTGTTCCTAATTTTAGGAGAAATTTTAGTAGAAATTTGAGTTTCTCTCCATTTAGTTTGATATTGACTGTTGACTTGCTGTATATTGCCTTTATTATGTTTTGGTGTATTCCTTGTATCCATGCTCTCTCCAAGACCTTTATCATGAAGGGATGTTGTATTTTGTCGAAGGCTTTTTCAGCATCTAATGAGATGATCATGCGGTTTTTTTTCTTTCATTTTTGTTTATATGGTGGATTACGTTGACAAATTTTCATATGTTGAACCATCCCTGCATCTCTGGGATGAAGCCAACTTGATCATGGTGGATGGTTTTTCTGATGTGGAACATTTGTTTTAATGATGCAAAAATGTGTTGCATTCTTTCATGATCCATTTGTTTAACTCTGTGAAGTTGTGTTACTTTACCTGTCTAAAACACCTGATTGGTCTAATAAAGAGCCAAACAGCCAATAGCAAGGCAGGAGAAATGATAGGCAGGGATGGCAGGTAGAGAGAATAAAAAGAAGGAAAAGAGATCTAGGAATTAAAGAAGAAAGATGACTCTTGGGACCAGCCACTCAGTTACACAGCAAACCGTGGAGTAAGAAGTAAAGAAATAGAGAAAGGTAAAAGCTCAGAGGCAAAAAGTAGATGGATAATTTAAGAAAAATTGACTAGAAATAACCCAAGCTAAGGAATAGAATTCATAAGAAAGAATAAGCCTCCATGTGTATTGGGGAGCTGGGTGGTAGACCCCCCCCAAAGGGCAAAGAGTCAAGGGTAAGAAAACCAACTACACACCTCCACTGCACACTTCCACGACCATGATATACTCAACCTATGCATCCCCTGCTCAGGTGGACTAAAATCCCTCCAAAACTGGGCTCTACTCCAAGTAGGTGGGAAGTCATTTACTTCCAAGTCATTTACTTTGAGTAGGTGGGTAGATGTCATTCGACAGAGAGACACAATCTGATTCCTGTTGATTTGTTGTTTCTAATCATTTGACTCTGTACCAAGGGCATGCATTACCTGCTGGAAATAAAATGTATATTGAAAACAAGATTAGCTTCACTGTCATGTGGAGACGAGGTTCCAGACGAGTGAGAGTGGAGTCAGGAAGTCCCAGGAGGCAACTGCAGCTGGGCACTGTAATCCCAGAACTCAGAGGGCTGAGACAAGACAACCATCAGATCAAGGCTAAGAAGACTTCGATAACAAGGAAGATGAGGCAGGTGAGGAGGAAGACAACCTAGTATGTCTAAGGGCCTGGGTTTGATCCATGACATCACGGAGTCAGGGGCTTGGAGAAGCCATTGCGGTCACTAGGTATGATGCTGGGACCATGAAAGCAGGAGTGGAGCAGGAGGATGCCTTTAAGATTGATCTAGAGGTGGGGTCAAGAGTACATGTTATAGGTGGGGTGCTTATAAGCAGAAATTTGGTTCCTAGGCTGGCTGCTGAATTTACACAAACACCTGGCCTTCCGGACACACAGTTCTCAGACCTCCATTGCTCCCTAGGCATCCAGTCACTGTCTGGAGTCACTTTGGCTTGGTTTGCTATGGTTAACTATGTCTCTGCCTCCCTCTCTAGACCAAGATCTCTTCTTCTTATCCCAACACCTAGAACAATGCCTTGAAGGCAAGCAGTTGTAATTTACTAAATAAAGAAGTAGGAGAGGATGCCAGACATGGTGAGGCATACCTTTAATTCCAGCACTTGGAAGACAGAGGCAGGCAGATCTCTGTGAGTTCGAGACCAGCCTGGTCTACGTAGTGAGTTCCAGGACAGTTAGGGCTATGTAGAGAAGACCTTGTCCCAAAAACAAGGAGGAAAAAAAAGAGAGATCTGTGGGGATGGTTCAGGCAGTCAGACTCCTGCCACATAAGCATGAGGACCTGAATTCAGCTCCCAGAACCGGTGTGAAAGCCAGGCATAGTAAGTGAGCATCTAAACCCTAGATGGAGTTGGGCAGAGGCTGTATCTGGAGCACATGGGGCAATCAATCCTGTTAAATTAGTGACCTCCAGGTTTAGTGAGAGACCCTGTCTCAAAGAATAAGGTCTCAGAGAGTGATAAAGAAAGATACCCCTGGTTTTCACATGCATACACACACGTGCATAAGCACCAACATGCACACATGCACACATACACAGAGGCACAACAGTCATGTGCACACACACACACACAGGCACACACACAGTCACGCACACATACACATAGGTATGCACACAGGCACACATACACAGAGGCACACACACAGTCATGTGTACACACATACACAGGCACACACACAGTCACGCACACATACACATAGGTATGCACACAGGCACACATGCACATGCAGGCACACACACACAAACACAAAGAAACAGATGAATAGCTGAGTAGCTTACAAGTTCACAAGCACCGGACAAGGGAAGCCCCTCACCCTGCCTTGGCTGTGGCATCAGGCCTTCTGCACCACCTGCATCACCCTCCCCTCACTACTATGCCCCCACTCTGTGCCCGACTGTCACCACTGAAAACTGCAACTACATGGCCAGCATGCTGGGCAGTCAGTACTAGCTGCCCCTGCCAGCAAGCCCTGACCTACTTTGGTGCTGGTAGAGGTTGATGACGTCATCGGCAATGAAGTGCCTCAGACTGGGGCTTGTGAGTTGGACTTTGAGGCTCACTTCAATTCTGGATGCCAGGAACTTGGACAGAGTGCTATCCAGGGATGTCACAGAGAGATGGGACAGAGCCCAGGACAAGGAGTGAGGGCGAGAGCTCTCTGGAGACCCCACTCTTCTGCTGGAAAGCCAGCATCAGTTTCCAAATCCCTTTGGGAGAATCCTGGGTTGTATAGTCTGAACCCCAAATGCCCCATCACACAGGGGATGGAGGTAGGAAATGAGGACAGGAAGGATTCCTGAAGCCCCTCTCCGGTGTCCCTAGTCTGATGAGTGTGCTAATTTGAGCCATTTCCAATCATCTAATAGGTATCAACCGTGCTGGCAGGCATAGAGTGTTGGTGAGGGTACAGGTGATTAAGATATTGTCTCAACGCTTAGCAGCTCCCTGTCAAGAGTCTGCAAGAAATATTAAGCAACCAAAACACTGTGAATGATTGTGAACACAGAAACACAGCTGTGGCCAATTGTGTGGCCAGCTCATTGGGCTCAGAGACCAGCCGCGGTTTCATAGACGGGGTGTATCTTGAAGGACAAAGCATGGTAGGCGTCAGCTCAGTCCAGCACTGTGTGTCTGAGGTTGCTGGGTCCATAGCCCAAACATGGGTGGGGGCGGAAGGCAGCTGCTGAGAACAGGGGCTAAACTTGACCCATATGAGCCACAGTGCTGCTGTGCTCACAGGTTGAGATGTCATTCTGTCAATGGTGAGGACCTAGTGAGGAATTTGAAGCAGAGGAAGGTCTGGACAACATTTTAGGATGCCAATACCCTCTTAGGTGCAGTGGTGGGGATGGGTCAAACTGGAGACAGGAGAGCCCTGGGAACACTGACACCTTGGTGACAATGATGGGGGCTGGGGTCCTTGCCAGATCTAGAGGGGCCAGTGGGGAATGCCTCATGAGGAGTGTGGGTATAGCAATCAGATGGCAGCGAAGGTCATCTGCCAGCCACTCTAAAGCATGACCCACTCCCAACAATGGCTTTGGCCGTGGCATGCGTCTCTGTGTATCTGTGTGCTTCTCTCACTCTGGCGTTCCCACCTCACAAAGCATACAGAGGAAACAGGGAGATACAGACAGGCTGTAGGCAAATGAGGCCGTGAGGGTCATAAGAGACACAGACAGTCTCCTCTGTAGGCAGGAAATTCTGAAGCTTTCACCTACTCTTCTCCCACCCTTCTATTGGACAGCATCTGTGAGAGGAGCCCCCAGGAAGAAGGATCAAGTCCCTACGTCCTGAGCACTCTGCCAACCACAAAGCGATAGCCTGGTCCCTGAAAATCCAGAAGAGGCTGTCGAGAAATCGTGATGTCCCAAGTTGGTCACTCAGCTGCTGTGAAGTGATCCTGACTGTCTCCCCAGGGTCAAGAGTGTCACTGAGCATGGGACTGAACGGGACAAGGGGAGGGCTAGCCAGCTGATCTCTTGGCTGGAGGGAGAAGGCCCTGAGTGCCATTTAATGCAGTGTGACACCAGGGCCCCCTGGCAGCACAATATTCCGTGTGATGGGTAATGAGGTCTGACATCTCCTCCCGGTGCTCCAGCATGTGTCTTCCCAGCCATCCCTACTCAAGAACCCCAGGGGTCAGGGCCAAGCAAGGGAGGTCCCCAAAGCCCCACCCTTGTCACCATGGGCGATGTAGCAGGAGCCAGCTGCACTGTAGCTGCTCGGGTGGGCAGGAGGGCATCCTAGAGGGGCAAGAAGAAAAGAGATTCAAAGGGAAACCAGAAGCAGATGAAGAAAGACATTTGGATGTTTGCAGAAAATCCTAGAAGTAAAGAGATCAGATCCTAGCTGGGCATGGTGGTTCATACTTATTGTCCCAGGACTTCTGGGAGGCTAAGGTAGGAAAACTGTCATGAGTTTGAGACCAGTCTGGGATACACAGATTGAAACCTTTTCTTGCTAGTGTGTGTGGGCGGGGGGGGGGGGGGCTATGTTATGCCAGTCCTTTGGGTAAGTGAGTTTACCTCCCTGAAAGTCAATATTTAAAAAAAAAATCAGGGGAGGTTATTACTATTTCTGTCAATATAGGGTTTGTTTAGTTCTTGTTGGTGATGGTTTTTGTCTTGTTTTGTTTAGAAAACAGATGTTCATTGGAAAGAAAATACCAAACAAAGACCAATAAAGGTTCTGGGAAGATGAAGCCAGATCTTACTCCAACACGAGCTACTAGGGAACGAATGGCAGGGTGGCGGGGCTACCCACTCAGTAGCAAGGCTGGGCCCGCCCTCTCAGTGGGTAGTTAGGACAGTGAGGGCTTTGCCTGTTTTATCCTGGCTCCAGGGAATGTCTGGGAATCAGAACTCAGGCAGTGCACCCACCCTAATCCTTCCCCACCTTGCTCGGGCCTCCTAACTGGAGAAGACAGAGGGTAGTCAGGGGTCACCTAGGGCCACAAACACCCGGTAATCCCACTCGCCCTGTGACTCTCAAGGAGCGAACTGTCATTATGGGAACCACCGTACCAGACATGACATCAGTGGAACCAGCAGCAAAGCAGAGCTCCCTTATCTCCCACAGTAGAAGCACCTGCAGCTCCAGCATCTGAACGGTGCTGCAAACTGCACAATGAGCCTCTTTAATGATCTCTTTTAGTTCTCCCCAGGGACCCTAGGGAGAAGGTAGGGGACCACTCTCCGTGTGTGTCAGGTGCAGAAACAAAGACTCCGAGAGTTCGGTTACTTTTATAATCCCACGAACCCCTGTGGTAGCAGAGCCCGGCTCTGAGTGCTCCCTCCTCCTCCACACCCTCGAGGGTACTCACAGAGCCCTGAATAGGCCTCACATATTACAGGCCAGAAAGCACAAGTGTGGTGAACTAGGAACAGGCGGAGCGTTCAAGATTGGGTATCAACTAGGTGTCGTCTACTAGAGCTCTGGGGCATGGAGGATGACCACACCCTGACATCAACAGTCAGTATCTCCTGAGCACCTGCCGTATGCAGGGCTGGGGTTGCTGATGCTGGAGGAAGAGCACAGCAGAGACCCTAGAGATGAAAATGGAACCGTGCCGCCGTTGTCACCATCGTGGTACCAAACTCAGGTTCCGTTTCACGGGTGAGGAAGTTGAGACAGAGACGGGATTCTAGAGCAGAGGACATAAATTTTTTCTGTGGTGGCTTAAGCTTTATAGCCCATGTCTGTCTCTATAATATGCTACCTGTCTTTAGTTGTTTTTTTGATTTTTGTTTTTGTTTTGTTGTTGTTCTGCTTTTTAAGTATTTTTTTCATTTTTTTAAATATGTATTTTGTTTATTTGGAGGTAGGAGGCCTATGCCATGGAGTTCATGTAGAAAGCATAGGACAGGGAGTTGGAGAGATAGTTCTGTGGTTAAAGAGCACTAACTGCTCTCCTAGAGGTCCTGAGTTCAATTCCCAGCAACCACATGGTGGCTCACAACCACCTCTAATGGGGTTGATGCCCTCTTCTGGCATAAAGGTGTGCATGCAGATAGAGCACTCATACATAATATAAATAAATAAATCTCAAGAAAGATGGAAAGGAAGGAAGGAAGGAAGGAAGGAAGGAAGGAAGGAAGGAAGGAAGGAGAGAAATCAGTTCTCTCCTTCCACCATAATGTGGGTCCTGGGGCTCGATCTGAGTCAACAGGCTGGCAGCAAATGCCTTTACTTGCTAAGGAATCTTGCATTATTTTTTCACTACAGCTCTTTAAAAACAGACACTCTCAAAGAACACATGTATCAAAACATTGCATTGTACCCCCTGTGTCTGTACAATTACTATCTGTCAATTAAGAACGTGTTTTAAATGAAGTTGGAGAGATGACTCAGTCAGTATATGTGCTCACTTTGAGTTAGATGCCCACAGCTCAGGCAAGAAAGTCAGGTGTGACTGTGTGTTTATAAATCCCAGCACTGGAGGGGGTGTCATGGGCAGGTGTGACTGTGTGATTATAATCCCAGCACTGGAGGGGGTGTCATGGGCAGGTGTGACTGTGTGATTATAATCCCAGCACTGGAGGG
>NC_022012.1:37575654-37581859 GCF_000317375.1 Microtus ochrogaster
AATCCCAGCACTGGGGGGGGGGTCATGGGCAGGTGTGACTGTGTGATTATAATCCCAGCACTAGGGGGTCATGGATAGACAGCCTTGCTGGACAGACATTCTGGCCAACTTGGTGAGCCTAGTAAGGTGGACAGCACCCGAGGAATGACAGCTAGAGTTGCCCTCTGGCCTCCGCATACGCATGCACATGTGCACCTGCACACACATGAACACACACGTGCATACGCGCACACGCGCACAGAAGAATTTAAGCATTCTCAGTTGGAGGGCCAGATGAGACAGGCTGGCTGCAGGTGGAATTCGGTCCCCAGCTACAGTTTGTCTGCCCCTGCTCTGGAGAGCCAAGCAACTAGTTGCTTCCTGAGCTGAGGTTCATCCACCTAACCAACCAAGATTCCGCAGCTACTCTGCTCTAAGCCTATGCCAAGACCTGGAGCTACTTACTACACAGTTCATGTCCTTGCGGGGAGGGGGTGCCTGCAACACTGGGGAAGACTGGGAGGGGAAGGAAATACTGTCAGCTCAGTGCATGTTGGGAGGTGATTCAGGAAGTTTCTCCAGAGGATCTCCTATGTGTCCGGGGTGGGGATGAAGACGGGCATCTTAATCTCTCCTTCTTACTTATCTGCCCCCTCCCAAAGTAGGCGTGGTCCATGAGGGTGATGACATGTGACTCTTTTTTTTGATTATGTTACCCAGGCACCTACAGTGCCTAGCAAGGGCAAGTGCAGTCACAGCACAGGAGGTGAGGCCCCTGGTGACAGCTGCGGAAGGAACAGGAACAACAAAAGAGCTGCTCACCCTTCCTGCTCCAGGGTGAACAAAGTGGGCTCATGCTGCCGGCAATTGCCACCCCAACCCCCTCATCCTCACCCTGGCCACTCTGCTGACTCACCCAACACTCGATAATCACACCCCAGTCAAGCATGCTTAGTTAAGGCCCAGTTACCCGCAGCCGCCCAGTGAGAGGAAAAGATGGGCCTCTAGTTTCGCACAGAGCCAGAGGGAGCTGAGGGAGCTTTGGATCTGCAAGGAGATACACACCTCATGGGCACTGGCTGGGAACCTTCAAGAAGGAAGAGTCATGGGTTCTCAGAGCTCACAGCTCACACTGGAGGCCAGGCCCTGTCCATAGCTTTTTTGTTTATTCAACTTAAACCTCCTTGTACTAAACACACGCTACCTCCCTTTTGCAAATGGGGAACTGACACTTGGAGAGGCTGTGACTTGGCCAAGGTCACACAGCTAGGGACAGAGTTGAAGGACTCTGTTTTTTCTGTATTGCTTTGCCATTAGGAAGGAGAGGGGGAGGGGAAGTCTGTCCGGAGCCCTGACCTCCTTGCCCTGTAACCTGGGCTACTCCAGGTAGCAAATCCCATCCTCACCCACAACCAGAGGTACCACAACATCGTCATGGCGACTCCTCTTTATATTGCATCTCTATGCCAGGATCTGGAGACATGAGTTAAAGAGAGTCCCTCACAGCAAACCAGGGGACAAAGGAACAAATACTGCTAAGACACACTGGTACCCTGGAGAAGAAGTGTATGATATATCTAGATGTAGCAGCTGCCAGGGACTCCACACCCTTGACTTGCCCTGCACGAGCTTGTTACTGTTACAGACTGTTCAGCACATACTAGACTGTGCACTCCAGGCTGTAACTAAGCCATGTGGTACCTGGTATAAAGTTAGGGCTTAAGCAATAGTCTGGAGTGAGTGAGTGAGTGAATGGATGGATGAATGAATGAATGAATGAATGAATGAATGGTTGAACCATAATTCTTTCTCCCCAGAAGCCTGACATTTAGAAGTGAAAATTAAAATATGTATGGACTCTTGTAATATGCTGTGTTGAATGCCACAAGAACAACAAGATAGATGTTACATAGGTAAAAGGAAAGGGACCCAATCCCACTCAGGGAAGCTGGGCAAGACACCATGGAGAGGGAGATGCTATGGATGGCCATGCCTTGAGAGTACCCTACAGCAATGAGGGAGGGGGATCCCGGAGCAGAAAGGACAGCACTCGCAAAGATAAGAATACACAACCCCAGCCTGGCTTTCCGAGCACTGCTGGAGAGACTCTATATGGTCGGATTACAGGGGAGGGTGTGAAGGGAAAGCAAGGAGCCACAGCTAGAGACGGTGGTGGGGAGGAGCTAGGACAGTTAACTCATGTCTTCCTGTCATGTCAGAGGACAGACCTTACTCCCAGACAACTGGGATTACTGGAGGGGGTTAAGCAAAGAGATACTGTTCATCTGTGTGTTAGAGAATGGCCCTGCAGGGGTGAGAGCGATGGGCTGGGAGAGGGGAGCTCTGGCAGGCAGGCAGGCCATCAGGAGACTGGAGGAGAGTGGGGACTGTGAAGAGCAGCGAGCACCGAGGGAGGAGAAGCGCAAGAGGGACCGAGCAGAAGCAAGCAGCCATTTGGCTGCGAGTGAGGAAAGAGGTCACTTAAGCTCTCAGAGACCCAGTCTGCCTTGCGAAATGAGGATAAGATGAACTACCCAGCAGCGTCATTGTGAGCATTCGCGGAGGGAGACTGAAAGACCGGAACAGGGTCTGGCAGGCAGAGACGGCTTTTCCTCGCTGCACCTCGCTGTGTCTTTGTGCCACATCTTATACTACTGGGCTTTTAATATACACACGCCACACCACAAAAATACACAGGACGTACAACTTACCACCACTGAATGTACCATTCCACAGGACTCAATACCCAAGGTTGTGCGGTTGTCACCATCCATCTCCGTAATTATGTTCATGCTACAATCTGAAAGACTGTACCGGCAAACACCCGTCTCCCCTTCCCCCAGTCCTGGCAACCATAGTTCTACTTCCTGTCTCTGTAATTTTTGACTCCTGAAGTATTTCACATGAGTGGAATCATACAGAATTTGTCCTTTCACGCCTGGCCTATTTGGCTTAGCAAAATGTCCTGCAGCTTATCCCTGTTGTAGCCTCTGCCATATTCCCGTTCCTGGCCAGGTATGGTGGGTTACACCTATAATCTCAACACAGGAAGTTGAGGCAGGAGCACTACTATAAATATAAGGCCAGCTTGAGCCTCAGCGTATCCTGTCTCAGATAGATAGATAGATAGATAGATAGATAGATAGATAGATAGATAGATAGATAGACAGACAGAATACTTTTCAAAGTATGAATATTATTCTTTTAGTACCCACCACATTTTGCAGATGTATTGATCTCATAGCGGTAAGTGACATATGGATTACTTCCATGTTTTAGCTACTATACCTACTAAGGACATGAGTGTACAATAAGTTTTAATGACTCTGTTTTCAGTTCTAAAAATATATACCCAGAACTAGAATAGTAAGATGTTGTGATGATTTTATGTTTAACTGTTGGAGGCACCACCACAGTGTTTTCCAGCTGCACCATTTCCCATCCCCATTACCAGCTATGCAAAGGCTTCATTAACGCTTATTGTGGTCTGATTTTTTGCTAGAGGTTATCCTAGCGGGTGTGAGATGGACCAGCTTACCGTTTTCAGCAGGGAGTAGAACCAGGCTCACAGGGAACAAATGAGCTGCCCCAAGATGGGAAGGCAAGGTCCCTGGGGCTGGAGCATCACCACTTGCCAGGGACCTGGGGACCAGAGCAGGCTTCCACATCAGAAGGATTCCAGGTCCCCAGCAGATCCAGCCTCCTCGAAACTGGAAGCTCATGTAGAGCCTGTTTCTGAAGGGGTCATGCAGTATGCTCATTCACTAACACCCCCCCCCCAAGTCCACTGAGAAATCAGAAACCACTCCAGGCTTTCAAACAGAGGGATTTAACTGATGGGCTCAATTCCTTCTTATGACAGATGAGGTGGGGAGCCCACATTAGCGACATAGGAAGCTGTTCCCTTCATGGGGCGGAACCTAGGGCCATGTTCTAAGAGCTCAACCCAGATACCACCAGACAGGACATGGAGCACTGTAGTCAACCAGATGGAGGAGAGGCTTGTTCACAGATGCTAAGAAAGAAAGACGTGCTGTAGAAATATGGCTCCACGGAGACAGAGAAAGATCTTGGCTTCTCTCTCTACCTACCTCCTTTTGGTGGCTTTAATTGTCTGGACTCATCTAGAATCCAGAAGGTAAGAGAGTCGGGGAAATGCAGTTTCCTTGGGACATACCAACCAGAGCTGGGAACAGTCAGAAATGATCAGGAAGCCACAGGCAAATGATGGGCACATTGATTCCTCCTTCCGTCCACTCACTTGTTCAGGTTTATTGAGCATCAACAAGCGGGAAGATGCAAATGAAGAACGCTGGGTCCTGTCCTCAAAATGTTTAGGATTTAGCAGCACTGTGGCTGTATCTTGCAGCATACACCCAGAGCTGGCCAGAGATTTCTGTTCATTTATCCTAGAGCAGGATGTAGAAGTACGAGTAGGGGGCGGGGCAGGGGCTGGAAGCTTGCAGGGTACCAAGAGGCTGGGGCTGAGTTCCACCCAAGCTGGGGATTAGGAAGGGCAAGTTGCTCAGCTGCTGTGCCTCCTCCCCAGCTGAAAGCTCAGCTCAGAAGGAAATGCCTCTAAAAAGGAAAGCAAAGCCCTTCAAACCCACTGTTTGTCTTTGGAACCTGGGAAGTGAGGGTGTAATGAACATGAAACGCGCAAGGCTGCTCAGAAGCTGCCTTTGAAACCGCGCGGGCCGCGTTGTCAGGGAGCAGCCCTCCTTTTCAAAGCCTCCTGGCTCCGAGCTTCCCTCTCTTCCCTCTCCTCCCTCGTCCCTAGCAGGCTCTGGCTAATTAGCTGGCCGTGTTAAATGTTCCCCGGCTCCATGAAATAGGAGTCTCTGGTTTTCTGGGGACCGGGTAGCAGGGCTGGTGAGCCCAGTGCCTCTGATAGCCCCGTACCCCCATGTGCTCCTCCCCTCTTCTCAGAGCTCATGCAAGGTGTCTCTCCGTGTCCAGCCAGCCCCCAGCAGCCGCTCTCCCTGGCTGTGCTAACATACACTACTATTTCCTCAGATTTTGTCTTCTCCTAAATGTGCCTCTTCCCAGAAGCCTTCCCAGAGTTATCATATGAGTAACGACAAGTCACATTCTATGTCTTGGGCTCTTGTACATACCCCTCCTTAAAAGACCAGGCCTGGAAGTATCTCTCACCAACCACCATTCAGCCTTACTAAACCAAAATGGCTCCAAACACAACTCCTGCTGAATATTCATGTCAATTTGGGGGACCAGGGACAGGGGTGCAAACAGATGGATGACCCCCAACTTCACACCCAGGTGTCACAGGTGAGTGACCTAGCATCGCAACCTGTCCATGATGCTGCATGGCATGCTAACCTTGAGCAAGCCTTGCCTCAGTTTCTAGGTTTCTGGCCTCATCTCTATAGGGAAGGAGAGGGAGCGCTGAACCAGCCAAGCCCATTGGTTCTCAAATGGAGCCTACCCCCACCACTCTGATTCAACAGGTCTGGATGAGGCCCTGAAATCTGGATCCTGCCTCTACCTCACTGTGTAGTCCTGGCTGGCCTTGAACTTACAGCACCCCTTCTGCCTGTCTCCCAATGCTGTGATCAATTCTCTCTATTACACTATCAAGCCGACCCTAAAGACCTGCGTTTCTAATGTGTCTCCAGGTGCTGAGCCCCCTGCTGAGGGTACTATGGTGAGGAGCCCAGGGGAGGAGGGTGGCCAGGGTTGGTAGGTGGGTTTGACTGTTTGTCAGAGGGAGGCTGTGTTCGTGGGGAGTGCAGGCAGGGGCATGTAGACACGCAGATGGGAGGGACTGGGAAGGACCCACCCTACCACAAGCATCATGCCTTTTGTGGGGTTTGCTTGCCTACATGTCTAAGCAAGACTTGACCAGCATTCAGGATCCAAGCTGGAAGAAGTTTGGAAGGCTGCCAGCTAAAGGAGAGGTCAGGGAAGTCCCTTGCTGGTGGCATTCCAGAATCCTGTGGTCCCTGCATGAAACTTCCCAGGCCCCTCCAGTTTGCCTGTGCTCACAACCAGTGGGTGTAGGAAGCAAGGACAGATGTTGAACTGTAGGGGAGGGGACACAGGGAAATGAGAGGAAACTGGTGAACTCTGAACCATTGTCACCTCGGGGCATATTTCAACAGGGGTGCACCATAAAGTAATGTAGATTATAAACACAGACTCTCTCTCTCTCTCTCTCTCTCTCTCTCTCTCTCTCTCTCTCTCTCTCTCTCTCTCTCTTTCTCTC
>NC_022012.1:37581959-37603500 GCF_000317375.1 Microtus ochrogaster
CTCTCTCTCTCTCTCTCTCTCTCTCTCTCTCTCTCTCTCTCTCTCTCTCTCTCTCTTTCTCTCACGCAGGCACGCGTGCGCACACACACACACACACATACACACACACACAGAGCCTCTTTACTCTGCTCAAACATCCCCTTCCAGAAACAGCCTGAGGACCAGCTGGGTTCGACAGTTCCTGCAAAACCTGGCAAGGCTAAGCGGCATGTAGACTTGCGAGGGGGTAAGCATGTACACATGTGTGATGTCTGTGTGTACATAAAAATCACCAAGAGAGTTTTGATTGGAGAGATCAGGATGCAGACACATTTTAGTGAAAGGAGCCTCCTGGACGCTGAGTCCAGTGGAGGTCTCTTTAATTCCAGCACTCAGGAGGCAGAAGCAGGTAGATATCTGTGAGTTCAAGGTCAGCTAGTCTATGCGGTAAGTTCCAGGACAGTCAGTGTTATGTAATGAAACACTGTCTAAAAGAAGAAGAGGAGGAAGAGAAGGGGTTGGATAAGGAGGAGGAAAAGGAGGAGTTGGCATAGGAAGAAGAGGAAGAAGAAAAGAGGATGATGAAGTCTCCTCAACCCTCAAAGTTTCACAGCCCAAGACCCCCAATTCCAAAGCCCTAGACCCTAAGCTCCTGGAGGATCTGGTAAGCAGACAGGTCCTCTGCAACCGGAGCCAGAGCTTCTTGCTGCTTGGGTCAGGGATCTGCCTTAGCTCTCCCGGATGTCAAAGGCACTCCCGCACACCACAGTGACATCAGCTGAAATGAATGGAGCATTGTGGCAAAGAGACAAAAATTTCACAGAAAAGAATCCAAAGCAGACAAATTCCTGCCAGCCGTGCCATCCCCACCCACATCGCCATACTCTGCCCAGATGCTCCTAGGATGCCACTTCCAGGAAGGAGCCTGCCCTGCTTACAGCCAGGCTATAGAGTGTCCCAAGAATTATAGGAGCTTCAAGGTCACCAGCAGGCCTGACAGTCCCTCAGCTATCAGAGCCCATGGGACATCTAAAGACAGGTGGTCACAGGAAGAGAAGCAGAGAGAAGACAGCCAGGCCCTTAAAGTGAATGGGGTTCTCCGGAATCCAGAGGTGTGGACTGGACAGAAAGACTGGTAGACAGAGCTAAGAAACTGTGTGTGTGTGTGTGTGTGTGTGTGTGTGTGTGTGTGTGTGTGTGTGTGTGTGAGAGAGAGAGAGAAAGAGTGTGTGTGTGTGTTTTGTATGTGTGTTTTGTGTGTGTGTATCTGTATGTGTGTTTATCAAATTGCTTGAAGATGTTTGAGCAAACCGAAGAGGGGCTATGAAGGGCTAGCAGAGAACTGTGAAAGCCAAGGACAAACACACAAACTAGGCATATACCTCCACATACATGTGCTCACACGTGAGTACATACACATACATGCACATGGGCATGCACGTACACATGCACACATATGCACTCATGCATACATACACAAACAATCACACACAGGCTGCGTGTAGGCGGTACTAGGAATGGGAGAGCCAAGGGTTGCGCTGCTGTCAGAGGAAGCCAAGAGCAGACTTGTTTGTGTCTGTGACAGCAGGCTGTGACAGAAGAGGACAGAGCATGCCTGTGCATGCGGGCCACATGGGTGTGTGCCTTGGGAACCTGTGGCTATTCCTGCAGTCGACAGCCAACAATGTGCCCTCATGCTTCTGGGGTATCAGACACTTCCAGGGTCCCCTTCCCTGTTGTTGTCACAGCCCACCCCCCCTCCCCACCCCCTCACCCCCCCCACCCCTGCCACCTTAAGCTACTACTCAGAGTCTCTCTTTCAATTCCAAGATGCTCCTCTGCCTCTCTACTTCTTCCTCCCTAGGGGCTAATATGGCAGTCCCCAACTCTGGGACAAGCCTCTCTGTTCTGGGGATGGCAACAACACCCCAGCCAGTGCAATAACCATAAATGCCTGTTCCACCCCCATCCTCCTCACCTGACTCTGAATGTAAATAATGAATGGACTAAACAAAGGCCTGAGCCACAGCCTCCACTTCAGAGTTTGCCTCTTAAACCTGGTGACCTTGTGCAAGTTAGTTAGGTTCCCAAGTTCTTCTTTCTTCTTTTACTTCTTTAAAAAGAATAAACTTCTTGTAGGGGATTAAATGAGATAATGAGATAAAGAACGTGAAGCCCCTGGCATTGCACCAACTACAAAGCAAACACTTCCTTTCTGGCCTCAAATTCACTGTCCCAGGGGCTTCCCAAGTCACACCTTCTGCCTGAAACTGGAGGTGACCTTAGAAGTCATATGTTCTAGACCCCACCTCACCGAGCTGTAAATGAAGACTCTGGTTCCTGGAGAGGACTGAGCACTGATCATAGAGCAGAGGTGAGCTTACAGATTCTGGCCTCAGCATTCAGCCTGCAGTCAGAGCCAGAGAAGGGTCACAGCGATGAGCTTCCAGCGTTGGAGATAACACTGGGACTCTGCTCTCCGCCCCCCCTCAGGAGTCTTGATCAGTTCTGCTCTGGCTCAAACTTGCACGGCCCAAGTCAGATCCCCTCCGTTTCCTGCCTGTCTGTACCTTGCTCCTCACCTCCGCTGTGACCCGCAGTGCTAAGGATAGCAGGTCTGTGCTGGGACTTGTTCTTCCCTCCAGCAAGAGTCCCAAGAAGGAATGCCGTGAGGACAACAGAGGTCACGTCCCTTCTGTTTGCCAGACCCAGCACTGGAGGTTTCTGAGAGAGGAGTAGGTGTGTGAGCCAGGGGTGATGAGGCCCGGAAGCGATCTGGCTGGAAGAGAGAGCACAGGAGAAGGGCTACAGAGGACGATGGGGCAGAAACCTAGCTGCCTTATTCCCAGCCCCCTTGTCTGATCCGGGCTGTGGAACACTGACGAGTCATGCAACCTTTCTGTGCTTCCCCTTTCTCACCTGCATTAATAGATGCTGCATAGACATATTCTGATTTTTATTTTGGTTTTGTTTTGAGAGATGGTCTCCTCACTTCACACTAGCCTAGAACTCACTAGCCCAGGCCGGCATCAGACACAACAGCAATCCTCCTGCCTCAGCCTCCCAAGTACAGGGATTATAGGTATAAACCATCACATATTGTGGTATATTATAAAGAAGTGGCTTAGAATAACAGATGGCACATAATAAAAGTTAAATAAGTACTAACTGTGATTATTATTTATTCATCTATTGTAAAACAGCCACAACAACAAAGGATAAGATTCATCTGCCAGGGTCATCACCATAGGTAGAATGCTGAGGAAGGAACCCAGGACCCTCAGCATAGAAGGAAGTCCTCTATGACTGACCTCCATCCCTAATTCAGTCTTCCAATAATCATGTAAAAACTACATATTTAACAAATTCCTATGAAGATAAAGAATAGAAGACTGTGGTGGTTTGAAGGAAAAACCAACCCCAAAGGGAGTGGCAATAGTAGGAAGTGTAACCTTGTTGGAGGAAGTGTGTCACTGTGGGGAGAAGGCTGAGGTCTCCTGTGCTCAAGCTACACTCAGTGTGGCACACAGTTGCTTCCTGTTGCCTGTGCATCAAGATGTAGAACTCTCAGCTCCTTCTCCAGCACCACAAACACTGCCAAATCCCACCATGAAGATAATGGACTGAACCTATGAGATGGTATGCGCCCCTCTCCAACTGAATGTTTTCCTTTCGAAGGGTTGTCATGGTCATGGTGTCTCTTCACAGCAATCGAAACCCTAATGAAGCCAAGCACTCTGAGGGCTGATGTGGGATTCCCCTCTGTACGCCGTGAATATGTTGTATGACCATTGGATAATAAAGAAGCTACTTTGGCCTATGGCAGGGAAGAATAGAACTAGGTGGGAAAACTAAACTGATTGCAGGGAGAAAGAAGGTCGAGTGAGGAAGATGCCATGCAGCTATCAAAGGAGAAAGATGCCAGAACCTTACTGGTAAGCTACAGCCTCATTAATAGAAATGGGTTAGTTTAAGATATAAGCGCTAGCTAGGAATATGCCTGAGCTGTTGTCCAGTGTTGCAATTAATATAGTTTTTATGTGATTATTTGGATCTGGGTAGCCAGGAAATGAAAACACAGTCTCGGCTTACAGAGGACCTTTAGCACACGACTAAATGAATGTAGAAGGTCTCAGTTCCTCGCTTCAATTGCTACTACTTCACTTCTGAATCCCAGGGCTACAGAATTGGGGCTGGGGTGTGGCAGAAGCAGGCTTCCTCCTCCGAGGTTTCCCATTGTCCAGTTGTAAGCAGGTCCTCTTCCTGCGGACTTCCTGCACCAGCTGGCCTTCTTGCGGGTCATAGCTGTTTTCTGCCAACTGTCCCAACCCAACGCCTCATCAGAAGGAACAAAAAAATCAGTGTATTCTGCAAGGTGTGCTACTGTTTATTGTTACAGTTATTGTCTCCACTTCATCAGTGGAAAAAGGAACTCAGAACAGTGAAAACACTTTACTAAGGTCATGCAAACCCTGCTTGCCTGGAAACCCTGCAATCTTCTTCCTTTTCAAAGACATGTTAAAAATGTATTCTGTAACAATTTCATACATGTACATAATGTATTTTGACCATATTCATTCCCCTGTCTCCCTCCCCCACATTTTGCAATCTTAAGCCAACATAATGTGGTTTTCTCTTTTCTTTTTTTTTAAATTTAATTTGTGTATGCATGCACGTGCCACAGTGTGTGGGGGGGAGGGACATCAAAAGACAACTTTAGGGAGGGAGTCCTTTCTCTCCCTCCACCATAGGTTTCAGGAGCTGAACTCCAGCTTAGCAAAGAGCCTTTACCCTCTGAGCCATCCCCCTGGCTTCATAATATGCTCTTTTAAATAGTATGAGTAATAACTATTATTATAGCTAATACTTATATTGCACTTCCCTTTCTACATGTTGTACATACTTGAATTATTTAATCTCCATCATAACCTGTGGGACAAGTGCTCAGTCTGATACCCAGAAAGGTTGAGCCCCCTACTCAAGGGCAGCAAGGTGAATCTTCCTCCTCTGATTTTGACTGAAAGAACCAGTGGTCACTTAGTAACCCTAGAGAACAGACAGGCTCAGAAGGAAGACAGATGCATCCTGGTATGGATGGGGTAGTGATACCCAGAGCCTAGCGTGCACCACCACGAGCTGTCTCTATGAAGTATCTGCAAGAAGCCGAGGGTCTTGCTTCCTCTTGTACATGGCCTCTCCTTTTTCCCTCCAGTTCTCCCTGGTTGATGATGGCTGGAGTACTCTTGCCCAGCTCTGTCATCCACCAGCTTGGCCAGAATTCCAGGGCTCCTAGGTCCTTGGTGATGAAAAAGAATCAGCTGATGCTCTGCCCAGGGGCCTCTGAAAGATGGAGGCCAGACACTGAAACTCTCTCTTATTTCTCTCCTTGGCTTCATCTCTTCAGAAGGTAACCAGCCCAGCACCATGGGCTTGACCCAGAACCTAGAACCCAGAGCCAAGACAACATGACACCCGATACCCTTGCATTATCCAACTCCACACAGAGAACAGGGTCAATGATCAGCTCAACTTAGGTTCTGTCAGTCCCAGCCCCTCAAGGGACATTTACAAAACCAGCCTCTCCCACCTCCATTGCATAGACCCAGCTCTGTTCCTCTCAAAACAAGGGGGGAGAGGGGGGCTAATGAAAGACAAGAGCACAAAAGGACAAGGATGAGAGCCTTGGAGAGCTTGGGAATCTAGAGGATTAACCTGGATTTTGGTTTTTAGCCTCAGGCACTGTCTTGCCATAGTAACACCACAAACGCAAAGGGTCTGCACCTCTCCTTTTTCCTGGAGATTTCAAACTAGACGACTGGATTGTCCCAGAGTTACCCACACAGAGAAGAAAAAAAGTGCCTTCCTGCTGGTGTAGGGATAGGCACACTGAGGGAGGGGGAAGTAGAGATCAGCTGACTGAGCCACAACCTCAAGGTGATTGACGTGAGTTCCCTCCCTCCTCTAGGTCCCCAGGCTCGGGCCTCCAGAGGTCTGTGTGAAGGACAGATCCAGTGTGGGGAGAAAATGGCCTGCAACAGGAGGCTAAGAAGCTCCACTGGATGAACGCTGACATTAGTGGTCCCTGGGGATGTTTGAGAGAGGCAGCAGGTAGGAACTGTGGATTCTGCGGAGAGGATGCTCACTTCTATCTCAGAGCCTCCAAACATGGCTTTGTGCTGAGCTGGCATGTTTCTGCCTCCCAGTTGGACCACAAAGTGGGAGGGAGCATCCATAAAGCTCCAGAGCAGCCTCTGTGGTCCTCTGCTCCACCAGGAGCTGCTGCCTCCCCCTTTAATTGGTCATAATTTCTGTGATTTGCAGGTCCCAAGCTTGCCCAAGGCCCATTCTCCATCATGAGGGATGGCCAGACACAGTAAGTCATCCCCATTAGCCTAGAGCTGATCCAGCCTGGCCACCCAGAGCTGATATAGCAGGAGTCCCTGGGAAACAGGACCCCCAGCTCTTGCCTTCCCTGAGAAGAGCCCAGCCTAGACCCTGGAGTCCAGAAACAAGTGCTACACGTTAACTTTTATCCAGGAGAATCTTTCATCAGATTTCTAACCCTGGACAGGATTGCGAGATAGATACAGGTTTGTTGCTGTGAGCCCCTGAGTTTGGGCCATTTGTTATAGCATCAATAGGAAACACATGCACATGCTGAGCCCTTGGAGAGTGCCTGGCACACAATAAAAGCTCAACAGCCATCACCTCATTGTCACTTTCGTTATCTTTATGATTGGACAGGATGGAGGATGCACAGTTGCTTCCTATGTGAGCTGCTCAAAACCTATACCACACTCTGCTGGAGAGCAGGGACTGGATGGAAGACTGCCAGTGGGTAGGGACAGCCTTGAAGCAAAGTGTCACTTGGCACAGCCACTTTGTAAATATAAGACAGATGATCAGCATCCCTGCAGTCCCTTTCTTTTAAAGAACAGTGGTGGGCACCCGGGAGAGAGGGGTGGGCCCATCTAGCACAGACACAAAGATGTTCCTATAGTTGCCCCTGCAGAGATGACAGCTGGGAGCTTAATTGTACCCTATTCCACTCCTTACAATGGTACTGCCAGGGAGGCAGGGTGACTGAGGAAGTCTTGGCCCTAGGAATGGTTTGGCATCAAACCTTGCACCCACTGTGCAATGTAAAATGAACACGATATGCCGTAGGAAGGACTTGGAGTTAGACAAAAGGAGGACTTCCAGATAGCGTAGGACTTACTCTGAAGACCTGATAAGTGAGAATGGCTATTTATTCTTCTGTCCTGCTACGAGTGGAACATGGGAATGGGGAAGGAGACGAGACAGCCCCCACAAGCTCAGTCTGGCTAATCAATTATGGGTCACCCTATCCACAAAATATACCTCCCCAGTAGCCCTCCTGGGTTTCTGCTCTAACCAGTGAGACTTTCCCCAGCACCTCCAGCCAGTCTCACCTTCCCCTCTGCAGAAACTCTAGTCCCCCGCCTTCCCCACAGTAACCACACAACCTCACTAGAGCGTGAAAAGATGTATATGCATCTGTTCCCAGTGGATCTTCTACTTGGTAGCCTTGCATAGTCCTTGGTTCTAAGGTAAAAGGCTTCTTATATAACCAGACTGAGTCCCGTGTAGAATGGTCTAGTGCTCATAGACTTCCCTGTGACGGGGACACTTCCTGTCAGACCAGGCCACACTGGACCTAGGTGATATGAGCTTGCTAGTAGCAAGGTCTAGGACTACTTATTCACCACAGGATCCCAGAGGGACTAAATTGTTTGTTTGTTTGCTTGTTTTCTGAGACAGAGTCTCACTATGTAGCTCTTGCTGTCCTGGAACTCACTATATAAACCAAACTAGCCTCAGACTCACAGAGATACACCTTCATCTGCCTCCCAGGTACTGGGATTAAATGTATTCATTGACTATACCCAGCCAGGACTGAATTTAAAATAGCCTAGAAGACACGTTCCTGGGCATGTCTGTAAAAGCGTTTTCAAAGAAGTTAACACAGAAAGAATGTGGACAGCACTGTCTCATGAGCTTGGCCCTGTACTGAATAGAAAAATGGGAAAAGCTGAGCATCCGCATTCATCTCTCTCTGCTTAGTGACCAGCTGGGGATGCAACATGACCAGCTGCCCCAGTTCCTACTGTCACAGCTAGAGTCACTCTCATCATGGTTCCCTGCCACGAGGGACTGCACCCTCAAGATATGTGAGTCAAGACACACCCCCATGTACTTCCTTCCTTAAGTTGCTTAATTAGGGTATTCATCATAGCAACAAGAAAAGTGACTAAACTGAGTGGTAGTGGCACATACCTTTAATCCCAGCACTCAGAAGGCAGAGGCAGGTAGGTAGTCTCTGTGAGTTCGAGGCCAGCCTGATCTACAAGATCTAGTTCCAGGACGGGCTCCAAAGCTACAGAGAAACCCTGTCTTGAAAAACAAACAAACAAACAAAAAACCAAAAAAAAAAGAAAAAGAAAAAGTAAAGTAACTAACTGAAATTGGTACCAGGAATGGGGATGTTGCTCTGAAGAACCTAACAATATGAAGTTGTTTTGTGAAACTCTGAAATTGGTTTGTAAAAGAAATATGGAAGAGTTCGGAGCATTGGGCTAAAGAAACTCTAGATACTATAAGCAGAACTTAATAGGTCATTCTGCTGGGGATTTGAAAGATCAAAATGTCCAAGAAAATGCTGGCCAAGGTTTTACAAGAAGGCAAGGACCCCATCAAGAAGTGGGCTACAGGCTATTTGTGTTATGTTCTGGCAAAAAATCTGGCCACAGTCTGTCAGTGTCCTGTAATTTCAAGTAAGGCTGAACTTAGAAGCAATTGACTAAGTTATTTGGTGAAGGAAATTTCAAGTTAGCATGATATCCAGGCTGTGGCACAATGACTCCACACTGCTCTTAGTCAGATGGACAGCGAGAGAGGGCAAACATATATGGGAAGATATGCAGTCTGATAAAGAAAGGAGTGTGAGTAAGATTAAGGTTGCAGAAAGGCCAGTGAAGAGAAAGCAACCATAATTGTTACAAAGATCGATGCCATTAAAGATAAACCTCATGCTCCAAACTGGTGTAATAGGAAATATGCCCTTAGAGCAAAGCTCTCCCCCTCCCTCAATTAAAGGCTCTGAGTTGTGAAAATGCAAATTAGTTTATAAAGAGAGAGCCTGAAATGGGAATGTCATGAAAAGGGTTCCCTGCTAGAAAACAATTACATCACCCAGGAAAATGTTTTTCCAGGTTAGTCTGGGAAAGTGCAGTCCAGCTATGGTAAAAAGGAACCAGAATTTGCCTCAAGCTGGCCGTAGGATTTGGCAGCAGCATCCATACAGGGCTCGTTTTGCAGGCATGTAAAATGCAAGCGTTACAGATCGTACGGGTTTGCACCAAGGTTCCAGAAAGCTGCTGAAACCACATTGAATAGCATGGTTGGATTCTCGGGCAAGGAAGGCCTGAGAGGCAATTGCATGAAGCTACAGACATGACCTTCAGGTTGCAGTGAAGATCTCAGGTTTGGGGGAACTCCCAATGTGGGGTATCTGCTGAGGGAAGCTGTAGGCACTAGGCGGAACCTAGCTGAGAGAGTAGTTAGGTGTAATACAGAAAGAAGAATTAACGAGGCGGGGCAACACACGGCCATTGGAGCCCAGATGATGCCATCATAGCTCCAGATGCCACACAGCTTCAAGGTTTGATGTCCACACTGCTGGGTTTCAGTCTCGCTTTGGTTCAGTCTTTCCTTGATATACTTCTGATCCTCTCTTTTTGCAATAGAAATATTGGAAGTATATTAACTTTTTAAAAAATTATCTCAGAGGAGCGCACAGTTAAGAGATTGCCTTGAGGCTCGGAGGGTACTTAGAACAATTTATTACAAGATTTCCATGAGGCTTTGAGGACCACGGGTGGAATGTTATGATTCTAAAATGATGTGTTGAGTAGCAAGTTCACAAGGGGTAGGTTTGCAGTGGGTAATCTTCATCGTCAACTTGACTGGGTTTAAATTACCCAGGAAACATCTGGAAGCATCTGTAAGGGCACTTCCAGAGAGGTTTCTACTGAGAAGACCCTCCATGAATGTAGGCAGCTTCATCCAATGTGCTGTGGTCCCAGACTGAATAACAAGGGCAAAGGGAGGAAGCCAGATGAACACCAACACTCATTTCTCTCTCTCTTTTGATTATGGACTCAATATGACCAACGCCTGCCATCACGCCTCCCCAACCATGATGAACCAGACCCTCAAATTATGAGCCCAAACAAATACTTTCTTCCTTAGATTGCTTCCCTCACAGGAGGGAGAACAGTAATTAACACAGGCCCCAAATCCAGGGGTTAGAGAAGGAAATGTCCATTGAAAAGGAACCCTAGGAACCCCAGGGTTCTTCCAACAGGGAGCTAAGGGGGGCCACTCTTGCCAGAGCAGATGCCTGTGGGAACAGAGCAGGAGTGAACTAGGTGGCAGGGAACCAATGCTCCATGGGGCACACTGTTCCATCAGAGGGCCCATTCCATGCAGGAACCACTGGCCGCTTAGGTGACATCTCTTCTTTACTTCTGAAGTCCAGCGCCATTCCCACTGCCCTTGCCCTAACCCCAACTCACATCTCAGCTTCTGGTAATCCCTCTTTAGGACCCCCAACTCCAATTCACCTGCACAAGGCCAAGCTGAAAGAGTAGTTCTATTTGACAGACTTCAGGAAACATATCCACTAACTGAATCAGCTCACCCCTTTATATTACAAACGAGGAGGAGAAGATCCAAAGACCGATAATTTGTTCAAGGTCATATGGCTACTGGTGGCAAAACCAAGGTGAAAAAAAGAGACAGATCTGGACTACAATTCCACTGTTCATTCTCTTGCCCCTTTCCACCCCCAAGTCTTACTCTTGGGGACAGATGGTAAAGCCAAGACAGCAGGAGAGCTCCCGAAAGCAGCGCCTGGGGAAGCCTTCCCGCACTAATTAGAGAAGTGATAACCTCATCCCAAACTCTGTCTAGACATAAAATTGAACATAAAGCTCCCTGAACCGTGCACAGTCCAACTTGTGGCTGGCACGGAACATAAATACAGAGCCCCCTATTTATTTCCCATCCACCAACCACATTTATTCCTCACCACCTCAGTGGGTGCGCACGTAATGTCTGGATAGACCGGTGCATCTTGCTTGGCCTGGCAGCTCCCAGGTAGAGTTACCAGGATTGGGAAAACCTCAGAGCGTACACGCTGAAAAGAAGATTGTCAATTTAGCTGGGCATAGTGCTGCGTGCCTACAATCCCAGCAGAGGCAAAAGACTGTCAGGAGTTTAAAGCCAACCTGGGATACAAAGGGTGTTCTAGGCTAGTTTATGCTACAGAGGGAGGCCATGTTTGTTTGTTTGTTTGTTTTAAGTGGTTTGTTTTTATTTTGTTTTTTTTTTTTAGATGAAGGTGACAAATGGTGGAGGCAGATAAAGAGGGGTACAGAGAAGAAGTGCAAAAAGGAGAGGGGTCTGGCTGGGGCACTCAGGAATAGAGCATTTGTCTCCCAAGCATCAAACCCTGGGTTCATTCCTGAACAAGGGCAAAGGATAAAGAAGAGATGGGAAAGGGTGTGGGGAGGAGGCGAGAAGGAGAAGGTGATTCCCAATGTCTTAGTGTCTTATCTAGGATTCTTATTTACCCACGAAGCTCTGCTTGGGCAAACTGGTGAACAGAAACACGTGTGGGCCTGCTTACTCGTTCTCTCGCCGTCCGTCATTCTTTCTCTGGACACGAGTACCCTGTCTCTCTGTTCATAGTACTGAGATATATTATTATTATTGTGTGTGTGTGTGTGTGTGTGTGTGTGTGTGTGTGTGTGTGTGGTACTGATTGAACTCAGACAGAACCACACTTCCTGGCTTTGAGACTTTGGGCCAGTGCCTTCACTTCTCTGGGCCTCAGTTTCCCCTTCAGTTACCCCTTCAATGACTCTTTATGACCATCATGGGTGTGAATATAGAGGCTCCCACAGCACCCTATTGGTAACAGGGCCTCTACCCGTTGCTATCTCCAAGTAAGTACTTTTTCTTGGCACCTGCTCCTGGTCCTGTGGTCTTTGCCCTGTTTTCCTACAGAGGGGGGGTGAAGCTATTGTCCAGGTAGCCTGGCGGTTTCCAATTCAGCATTCCAACCGATAGCAGGATGGGCCATCTGGGAAGGAAGTGAACTTGCAGTCATCAGGGATAATCGAGAAGAATCTAGATGAGTGGGGGAGGGGGAGTCCTTTCCAATCCTGAAAGTCCGTGAATATATGGGGAAATTCTCATCAGCACCTACAAGAGGAAACCCTTGTATATGTATTGGGACACTCCCTCCACAATGCCTATGGTTAACAGAAAGACACACCATAAACCACACCAGCCAGCACCTCCCAGCCAACTCCTGTGCACACAACAATGGCAGGTGGCCAGCAGGAGCTGAGAGAGATCAAGAAGCTAGTCCCAGGAGCCTGTGCCCTACCACTCCCACAGCTCCTTTTACCCTAACCAGCTGTCTGCCCCGCCCCCCACCTCCAGCTGCCCAGCTGGAGGCTGTGAGGGCTGGGACCAGGAAGGAAGCCAGCTCCTTGGATGTGTAGACGGACCTGTAGGGAAGCGGGCAGTCCTGGAGCCCAGAACATTGTTTTGCTATCCTAGCTCGAGTCACAAAGTCTTTTGTAGAAGGGTCAGAAAGCCCCACAGATGGGCACAAATCCAGTGCCATCCTGAAGCTTTGGCAGTTTCCCAATTAAAGAGGTAGAAGAGGCATCAAGAACTCCTACCCCAGCTCTCCTCCTATCTTCTCCTCCCCTCCCCCACCTCGCCCAGCCTCAAGACTTCCTCTTGTACACAGCCTTCTGGGCATCCCTGGGGAGGGCCAGGTGAGCCACAGCAGCCGACAGGCTTTGCTGCATCGTATTTATCTGTGCAGCAGCTGCATGGCTGTTCCTCTTTCCTAACAGTATCGGCTTTGCCTGGTATTAAAGGGGGCGCCCAAATGCCACGGAAGAGCTTTTCAGGGAGGGTAGAGCAGGCGCGAGAAGGGTTGGATGGGGGTGGCTTGCTGGCCAGAATGGAGGTTTAGAGCTGGGGATGCATCCAAAGGCGCTTGCAAAAATGAGGCGTGGAGGGTGAGGGCAGGGAACCTGCGCAGATCTCTTCCTCCACACCGGGTCCCCACTCTGCCCTCCCCGAGTGATGGGGCTGCAAAGAGGCATTGTGGGTGTGTTATGTGTGTGTGTGCGAGCGCACTAGTGTGTTCGTGAATGTGTGTGTGTGTGTGCGCGCGGGCGCGCGTGCATGCCTATCCTCTCAGTTTCCCTATCACAGCCCGGCTACTCTTGCCAGTCAATGGCCTCTTTGTGGCACAGAGAGGAGGAGAGCTAGGACACGCAGTGTGGGGGGAGGGGTACAGGATGCTACTGGGACACTGGGCCACGGGACCCGGGCCTACTGCTCTCGAAGTGACCCCTGCAACCCTGCAACCCGGGAAGAGTTTGTCCAGGAAAGTCTATGCACTCTGTGGATGCAAAGAACATGAAGTCAAACTAGGCAGTGGCCAGAGTCTCTCCATACTGCGCAGTGACCACAGTGGTGAGCTCCATGATCCTATATACCAGGAACGACCCTGACATGCAGCCCCCGTGCCCCACACCCGCTAGGTGGCGCTGGCCTCACTGTGCTCAGGCAACTTGGGGCAGGCCCAGCAGTTTGGGAGGCCATTTGGAGCACCTGGAAGCAGTGGCCACTGAAGGATGAGAGGCACATAGGAAGCCAGACTCAAAAAGTCACTCGTTCAAACTGAGTTTGTACGTGCCCATTAAATCGGACAGAGGGACAGTTATACTCCTTTGACGATATAAAAGCCTTTATCCTCAAGGTCACAGCCTCAGAAACTAGAGCTGCACACAGAAATGTCACCCAAGGTTGTTTGGAGAAAGCTTGCAGAGTTACAGCCAGTGCTGGGAATCCAGACCCAGAGAGAAACGAGGCCTTCTTGAACTCGGATGTGTTATTCTGTGGCAGCCAGCCTGAGCTAAGCCCTAAACTCTGTGACCTGGCACAACGACTGTGCTCTGGAGCTCACGTGCTGGGGGAGGAAGCCCTCAGCATTCACCTCCAGGGATGAGTGCCCTCCGTGCTCAGCAGAGGCTGCAGGCTCCAATCTCAGCCATGACTGGAAGGAGGGGAGTCTGCATCAGGAAGAATACCAGCCAAGCCCCTCTTAGGTCAAGGCTGAGATGAGAAAGGGTTGCCTGGCATCTAGAAGAACACCACCATCTAGGCTTCCTCAGCAAACTAAAGCAAGAAGTGTGGATCCTGACTCCATGTGCAAGGCATAGTGAGTATCTTCTCTTTTAGCCTTTGCTCCATTCAGGAGTGGATGTTAAGACCACTACAATGAAGAAGGCTGAGGCTCAGGGAGGCCTAAGGGACCGTTCCAGAGTACCACTAGAGCATCCATGGCAGACTGAGGCCTGGGATCCATGACAGACTGAGTTCCACACTTCTTCTGCTATAGGTGCTGGCTGATTCTGGATCAAGACTAGATAGCTTGTACCAGAGAGCCAGAACATCAGAGCAGAGGAATTGAAAGGAGATCAGGACCAGCCAGGCTAAGAAGCCTTCAGCTGAGACGCTTAGAATCTCTCACAGCCCTTCCAAGTCAGCCCTTTCTCCGAATCTCCTGACCACGCTACCATCCGCTTAACATTCTGCTCAGTTCCTTCTGCTCCGACTCCAAATGTTTATCAACACATGCTGTAATGTAATCAGCTCCTGGGAAAATACACACCAGGTAACGGATGCCGACAAGAGTGTCAAACAGATGTCTCCTCCCTGCCCCTCCTTCCTCCCTCCCTCCCAACCTCATCAGGCACACCCAGGAGGCCTCCTCACCAGGCCACCTCCCAGCCTTGTCAGTGAAGGCATTCGTCAGGAAGCTGGCAACACAGAGGGCAGGGTCTGACCCTGGGGTGCAGCAGTGTGCCAGACACCTTACTGGGGTCTCTGCGTCTCATCTCAACTGGCTCTCAAGGCAGACATTGAGGTCTAACTGTGATGACCAACCAGAGTGAAGCAGCGGTGACAGTCACTCTTCCTGCCCTCCCAGCAGGCGACCTCCCTACTGGGCACAGGCTTTGAAAGGGAACTCCCCTCATGGCCTTTTGAAGGGTCTAAGAGTCTACCTGAACTCAGAGAACATGGCAAGTAGGTATTTAGAGGCTTGAAAACTGTTCTTCATTTTAGCCAAAGTATTGTGTTGCAAAAGAGGGCTCTGAGGGAGGGGCCATCCCATTCTCTGTCCTTTCGTCCTCTCTTCCCCTCAACGAGAGCCTTGAGACTCATAGACAGAGCTGGGGAGAGTCCAGGGAGGACAACCTCCCCTTCACCCCCTCCCCCCCAGGCCTTTCCGGGGCCTCGGGATCAGCTGTGTGAGGCTGGGTGTCCTAAAGGAAATCGGTATTTGCTTTTCCCTCCAACACATTCAATTGCTCCTTTCATCTGACAGGGATTGTAAATGAGACTTTATGGGATTTCTAATGATGGCAGTTTCCCTTTATCAGCCTCCAATTCCCACTTCTCCGCTGGCCTGAGTTGACTCCGGGGGAAATGTTTGGACCAGGAATCGAGACTCCAACAGGCGCTGTCCTGGTCACTGCTTTCCATGATGAGGGCTGGAAGTCGTCAAACTGGCATCCAAGGTGACCATAGGAAGCTCACCACCAAGAAGCTGACTACCTCCCAGGGACAGAACTTCATCTCCTGGTTCTGATTCTTCTGCCATAAACGTGGAGCAATGATGCCTGTTCCTCCCATCTACCCCAAGAGCTGCTCGAAGGTCCCAGTGAGATTCCAGACCTGAAGGCCTTGGAAAGGTAGAAAGTGATCACCTGACCTGAGTTTCTAAAACTATCACTGCTGAGAGAGTCTATAGGCGCAACAGGGAGAGGAAAGGATGGCTGTAAGCGAGGGTGAGCTTGTTTGTGTGCACAAGAGTACCCACCTGTTCTGGGGAAGGGTGGAGTCCTCAGATTTGCACCTGCTTCCAAAGGCAATCGATGAGGCAATAGATACGTGTCTGTGAGTGTGTGTGCACACACGAAAGTGTCTTCATATAAGGGTATACACGATATAAAATACAATACAAAACTCCTACACACCAGGCATTGATGCGGATGCTCCTTTTAACTTCTGTGATGCGTCTTTAAGGGCATGAAAAGGCCCACAGGCCAACATATTACACAAGCATCTATTGAGGCTGTACAATGGTGTTTTCAACACAGGTATGTCAGTATTGAAAGAGTCATGTCTCAGATAAATCTAATGTAACTGAAAGCCTATTCGTCTCACCCAACTAGCAGGGAGGGCCTCTGTGTGCTTGCCTGACTTTCAGTACGCGTGTAAGCAAAAATGTCAGGCAGACTAAACATACATGTTCTCATGTATGTGTGAATGCATGTACATATGGGTGCGCACCCATCTCTCCACTCCTGGACCAATTAATATAATTATTCCTCGTCTACCAGCTGCCTGCGAGTCCCTGGCTGGCTCTGAGCACTGTTGCTGTGAGCCATCCAGCCCACACAGACACAATGTGGTGGCGGCAGTACATTTGGGATGGGTAGAAATCAGCATTTTGGAGTCACTGTCTGTGAAGGTGTCAGGACCCCTGCCAGAGGAAGGTGTAGATGCATGCACCAGGTTAGGAGCAGCAGGGGTGTGCAGCAGGTGGGAAAGACTCAAAAGCCTTCAGAACAAGACAGAAAGAGCCAGCACTGCCATTTTTAAAGGACATGGAGATGACAGGACAAAGCAGTGCCTGAGCAGTCTTGGGGTGAGCGGCTGCTGAGGGGACAGGCCTTACTGTAGCTCCTGACTGCCCTGGGAACTCACTCTAGACTTCAGGAGGTGACACATAAAACCCACACAGGATGTATCTCCCAGCCCCTCCCCTCCCTCCTCACACACACACACTCTCTCTCTCTCTCTCTCTCTCTCTCTCTCTCTCTCTCTCTCTCTCTCTCTCTCGTTTTTCGAGACAGGGTTTCTCTGTTTAACAGCCCCCCTAGCTGCCCTGGAACTAGCTCTGTAGACCAGGCTGGTCTTGAACTCACAGAGATCCGCCTGCCTCTGCCTCCCAAGTGCTGGGATTAAAGTGTCACCACCATCGCCTGGCTCATATTCTCCTCTTGCTCAGCCCCAGTCACCCTGAACTCTTACCCAATCCCTAGGTGCCCAGCCTGTGGGCCTCCTGCCTTTCATGGACCTGCTTTGGCCTGACTGGACCATCCTCAACCTCTGCGGCACACTTCCCAGCCTTTCCCAATCTCCTGGACTAGCAACAAGTCCCTACACACATGACAGTCCGACAGGTTCCTAATTTCCCTACGATCCCACTTCCTGATCCCTGTCTACCCAACTAGACTTTGCTCCCAGGAAAGGAAAGGGGCATAGCACCTGGCTGTAGACTGGCTGTAACTCCTTTCTGGGTTCTAGGAATTAAACCTAGGGCCTCGCACATGCTAGGTAAATCTCTACCACTGAGTTCCATCCTCGGCCCCCATAAATATATGTTCTTCACCTATAAATTGCGGTGTTAATCCAGGCAAGCTTCGGAGCTATAAGGTCTTAAGGCCAGAACCATTCTTCTCCAATTCCATCCCCCTTAACCCTTCCCCGTCCCAGTAGCTCCTATCATTCCCAACAAGTAGGAAGACACGGAGTTTGCCGTGCACTTAGAGAGATTCTCGGAGTCGTCCGCACCATCTCACAGGTGAGGCTCATTAAAGTGAATGAGGGACTGGAGAGATGGCTCAGTGGTTAAGAGCAGTGGCTACTTTTCCAGAGGACCCAGGTTCAATTTTCAGCACCCACATAGCAGCTCACATCCGTCTGTAACTTTTATTCTAGTTAACCTCACACCGACATTCATTCAGGCAAAACAAGAATGCACATAAAATAAATAAATTTAAAAATAACCACAAAAAAAAGTGAGTGATTGTCCTAGTTTCCCTGTGGCCCTTCCTAGTTTTCACAAAGGGAAGCCTCGTGTCCTGGAGTCCCCCCAATTTCAGGCAAACCATTACAGCAGGCCACTCTTGTCCCCGGCTTCACAGCTAACAGACGGCTGATCCAGAACCCTACCCCAGTTCTCTTGACTCTGTGTCACACCACCATCCCCTGGCTAGGCCACCCCTAAGCAACAGGACAACACATGGTCTCTGTCCCTTTAAATCTCAGACTCCTGCCGGGCGCTGTCTGTGCTTTGGCTGTTGCCCCAGGTCACTTGCCACCTTCTTGGAGCATCTTCCCAGAGGCATGTGCTCAAGGAGAACAGGGCATTGATATTAACCTAAATCAAATATAATTCAGAGCTCGTTTCTGCAGGAGAAGCACTTTTCATAATACAGAAAAATTAAATTATTAAAGTAACTTCATAATGGTATTAAAGTACAAATTCAAATAAAATTAAAATAAAAAAATCTTCACCCACAATTTATTTTCATTCCTCCACATTCCCTTCTCTATACCTGCCTGTTTCTGAGAACTATAAAACAGTATGTGAACCCTGCTTGATTGTTCCTGCTTCACACCATAAAATCCTGACATGGATTCTCTTCTTGCCGGGGTCTTTGTGCCACTGTCTGATGACAGGGAACCTGGACACGGAACAGCACCTCCGTAAAGCCTGCTAGAGCTAGCTTGC
Organism: Microtus ochrogaster; assembly: GCF_000317375.1. Taxonomy (NCBI): domain Eukaryota; kingdom Metazoa; phylum Chordata; class Mammalia; order Rodentia; family Cricetidae; genus Microtus; species Microtus ochrogaster. The sequence goes on from NC_022012.1 coordinate 37,600,645, forward strand.
CATATGGACACTGTCCTTACACAGACGTGTGGGCTCCCAGACAGAGGGACACAGCTTTCTTCCATCCTTCTTTGGAAAGGTTGAGGCCAACAAGTGTAACAGCCCTAACTCTCGGGCCCAGCCTCAGCTCAGCATGCCCAGGGCAAGTCCACAGTGTGCCCTTCTCTGCTGGATGGCAGCCGAGCTGGAGAAGTCAAGCTTCTCTACTTAAGAGTTCTATTGCTTAACCTCACATGGCTCTTGAAAAGTCTGCTCCCCAACTAAGAAGACACCCCCTTATAATTTCCCTAACCCCTAGATGACATGTCCTCTTCCTTTCTCAGAATCTTTTGTCCCTTGGGTCCCTGCCACCGAAGCGCTGCCCAGTCCTTCCCATCCTCATGACCTAAGATGACTCATCTGTGCAGATCTTCACTCAACCCTCTTCTAGACACTGCTGCAGAGTTTAAGAAGCCCCATTCAGGACAGGCACGACGCCGCAAGTCACAAGCAGAACTCCTTGGGATTCAGAATGCTAGGAAGGCACCTGGACCAGAAGCAAGAAGGAGTGCACTAACTTTCTTCCAGGCTTCATTCTTTCTGGAGAATCGAATGGTTCAAGATGGGACAGGATGTAACTCAGTTGGTAGACGGTTCGTTTAGCACGTATGATGTCCTGGGTTCCATTTCTATCAATATGCAAACCAGGCATTACAGGGACACATCTGTAATCTCAGCATTTGTGAGGTGGAGGCAGGAGGATCGGAAGCTTAAAGTAACCCTTGGCTACTGTGGTGATTTGAAAGAAAATGGTCCCCAAAGGGAGCGGCACTATTAGGAGGTGTGGCCTTGTTGGAGGAAGTGTTTCACTGCAGAGGGGGGAGCAGGCTATAGAGGTTTCTTTTTTTCAAGCTTTCCTCAGTGTGACAGTCAGTTGACTTCCTGTTGCCTTTAGGTCAAGATGTAGTCAGTTCTACATCTGCCTTCATGCCACCATGTTCCCTAGCATGATGATAATGGACTGAACCTCTGAAACTGAAGGCGAGTGCCCCAATTAAATGTTTCCTTTCTGAGAACTGCCATGGTCATGGTGTCTATTCACAGCAATAGTAAACCCTAACTAAGAAATATAGTAAATTTGAGGCCAGCCTATAAGAGCTTGTATCAAAAACAAACAACAACAACAACAACAAAACCAAAACAAAACCTTTGGACTTCAGTTCCACCAGCCATTAAGGTCCCTGGAACATCTCCTGAGGTGGCCCTTCAGTTAACCATCTTGGTTCCCTTTTGACTTACTAAATCACTGGACCTGGGGGTGAGGTGCAGCTGTATTCAGCTGGTCGTCCCAAGAGCAATGGCAGCCATGGCAATGAGGAAGCTCTGCGGTGATCTCTCTAGGAATAACAATAATTAATGCTGCTCAGCACTGTGGGATACAGAAGCACAATCGTAATCACCACAGCTACCATGGCGATGATAACAGTAATTAGGGGCTGTGGTTGTCAGCTCCCCCCAACAGCACAGCCCAGGGTGATGTTGGCCAATCAGGTGAGGGAAGGGAGTACCTATGGCAGGTGGGGCATCCCGGGGATTGGCCAGAGTTTTGGGCATCCTTTCTCCATGGGATTCTGTCTTCCGATCCTGTTTGTGTTTGTGGTCCTGCCGCTCCTTCCTTCCTCCTCCACCATCCTCATCATCTTCCTCTCCTTACACCTCAACCGCTGCTGACCTTACCCTGAGGGCCAGAGACCCTGGGTGGAGTAACCTCTTAATCAGTGTAGCACTTCTCCTGCCAGCAGAGTTCAGGGTTTGGGGGAACCTTGGGGATTTCATAAGGGTTTCCTCACATCAAAGTAAGCTTTATTAGCTAATTACTGAATGACACAGAGGGGCCTGGGAGATGGCCGGGAGGGGAAGTCATTATTGTGTTGACTTTGGGCCTTTTCCAGGCCCGACAGCTGCCTGTCTGAAAGGGCCTGTGGAAGCGGAGAGTGTGCCTCAGGGAGACTCTTCTAGAACTGTGCTTTCCCAGGGCTGCTCCCAGGCAGATCAGTTGCCACTTCTCTACCCCTGTGGCTGGACTAGGTAAGAAAGGGAAGACCAAGTGCCCGCTCTGGGAGGGGCCTGTCACAGTGAGGCAAGTCAGGTCTCAGAGCCCGAAAGGGAAGTAGGAACCACTGTCCAAGCCAGACCCAGATTCCATCAGGAGCAGTCTGAGGAACGGACTACAGCCTCAGTGGGAAGATGACCTGGAGTTCATTCCCTTGCCTCTTAGCTCGAATCTCTAAACAATCTCTGACAGATTAAATTGAACCCGAATTTTCTTAAGCGGACACCCTCTGTCCTGACTCCCCAGGAAAGGCACACCCATCACTGCATTCCTTTCCACGGTGGTGGGGGACACTGTTGATCATTCCTCCCCTCCACTCTCTCCAGCCTTCCCACTTGTGAAACCTGAAGCCACCTTCCAACCTCTCCCTGCAGGGAACTCCAGCCCTCAGCTCCTGCCAGTGATCCTGTTACTCACCCCTCCTATGTTCTGTTCCCCAAATCCTCTTCACCCCATGCTTGCCTCACTTCTTCCATGCACAGAAATCCATACCTCATCTCTTTTCTGCCCTTGGTTTCACCATCACCCCATCCCATTGCCTCCCCCACCCTCTACCACTTCCAGGGCTTGAGTCCCACCCACCCCCATCTCAGTGCCTCCTCCTCCCCACTCCCTGCCACTTCCAGGGCTTGAGTCCCACCACACACCATCCCATTGCCTTCCCCGCCCACTTCCAGGACTTGGGGCTTGAGTCCCATCCCCATCCCATTGTCTCATCCTGACTCCCCCCCACCCCCACTTCCAGGGCTCGGGTCCCACCCCTC